>NW_026712169.1:12500-166188 GCF_030504385.1 Musca domestica | reverse complement strand
GGGAGCAATGGCTATATCTGATCCGATTTTGAATGTACTTGCTTCTAGACTGAATTCAGTCGGATGTGCCAAAAATCAGGCCATTTGGACTGATATTGGCAGACTGACTGACATGGATAATCGACTCCGAAAGTGATTCTATGAAGATCCTCAAAAGTAACTATGTGTCTAACTCGATTCCTTCTCCATGTTACACACAAATGCACAAGGACATAATACCCTAACCATTATCTGGTGTCATCGGATAATATTTAGCTCGTAAAATAGACCATAACTTAAAAAATACAAACATATCGATTAAATCGAATATTTCAATTCTAGCTAAATCACAAATATACGAAAAAGCCACTATTGAACGTTACATTGATTCTGATACCCAAGATATTGCAAATGTATACAATCTTATATATCAAAGACGAAGATTTTAGTTAGACCGCTTATAACTCGAGAACGACAGGGTAAGTGTACCAGTAGTCGGCACTTTTAGTCTTTTCAATATTTCAATCTTTCAACATTCTGAGTGAAATATTTCAATTGCAGAAAAATAAAGTTGTTCAGATTCCAAATTTTGTTTAGTTTTCGAAATATAAACAAAAATTGAATTTGTTTTTATAAAATTGGCAAAATTTGCAATTTTACTAAAATAGTAGTTTTTTGCCAGTAGTCGGCACCATTTTCCAATGCTCGGCATGTCTATTTGCCAGTAGTCGGCATATGGTATTTCAGTGAAAAATATTATTTTGTATATTTTTTTATTTCATATAGTATAAAACAATGCTATATTACTAATTCACAGTTTAATTAATTCATTTCGGTTTTAAATAGTGTTTTATTTAATTATCACTCTAAACAAAATATAGGTAGAAAATCAAGAATAGTACTTTCAGTAACGTATGGATTTTCAATTAAAATAAAAATGAGATAAAATAAAAAAAGAAAAAAGTACCTTTCTTATGTTTGGAATTTGTGAATTGATCTCTTTCCTTTCTTCAAAAATGCCACCGCTATCTAAAGCGACAAATAGCTGATTTAAAAAAAACTACTTAATTTAGAAAAGTTTGTCAAGAAGCACAAATAAAAGCAACTGCCGAGTTAAAACTATTTTTATTTGAGTAGTTTTTGGATTAGTTTTTAATACTTTCTGAAGTTTTGGTGAAATTGATCAAAAATGATATTTTTTCTAGTAATCCGCACCCTCTGCCGACTACTGGCAAATCTCTTTTTTTCTGTTCCCAATGTCGGCATTAAATAATATAACAGAAAAATGCTTGATTTGTATGTTTTTAAAGTTATAAAATGATCTTAAGACTGTTATTTACTATTGTAAAATATTTCTGATTCCAAAAGTATTAATTTTAATTCACTTAAATCGATTATTAAGTTGACGCCATCACTATTTTTTCTTTACAAACAAGCACTATCGCACGTGTTGATAGACACTCACTGACAAAAACCGTTATTCTCTCGTAATGAAGGATTGGAGTTCATTGTTTTTTTACAGAAAGAGAACAGGGAACACTGTTGACGTTTTTTTTGCAATTATTTCATTATTAGGTCAATTCTATTCTTAGTTATTTGCGTTTAAATTTCAATACTGCCGACTACTGGAACATGCCGAACTTAGACGCACTTACCCTATATTATTTTTTTTCGCATTACATTTTTTCTATTCTGCAATATTGAATTGTACATTTTGTAAACAACGCTATGTGTTGTGGGTTTCATATTCAGGTCGCAATTATCGTCCAATCTTCACGAAATTTTGCATGGAAGTAGGGTTAGGATCATATTGCAGGAGTTTAGCAGAGCGCTGAAGCCCAGCATTTTGAATGGTCATCGGATAATATTTAGAAATGGGCCACAATTTTGTGTGAAAATATATATGAAAATGACCTCCATATTGATACTGATTTCGTTGCCAAATATAGCCAAATATTAAATATATAGAAAATCATAGAGAGGAATCTAAATTTTCAAAAAATATTTAGAATAGGAAAAAAATTATAGCTGCTCTAAAGCCAAAATATTCATTCGAGAAAGAATAGTTTGTTTGATCTACTTCACATAAATTCCCAATATCAACATTAATTTGTTACAGGTAGCCCTACTAAATATGCACAGTGAGGTAGGGTATCATATATTCGGCTACGACCGACTTTTGACCGTTCTTTACTGTGTCGGTAGTCCAATTATGTATCCAAATATGTTGAGTGATTCGTTCTCCAGAGGGAATTTCTAACGCATTTTTTGAGTTACGGGCAAATATCGGTAAAATTAAAACGCCAATTTGTGAATGAAAAATCCAAATTAAAGTTGACAACACAGCTGCTATCGGTAGGACCTAACAACTACTTCATTTTGGTCGGAAACTTGATGAAAATTATCGTTAATTACCGAAATCATAAGCATCTAATCTTATAGATTTTTGCCGGTAATTCTAACAGTTAAAAAACAGTAAGTTCGGTATGGCCGAAATTTGAATACCCTCCACCATTTGAAACGAATTTGGAAAATTTTTAAAAAATAAAATTTGTTAAAAATCGTGTTAAAATTTTAAAAATACCGAATATAGGAAGTCACCGTTATATTGGCGTCTATACGCAGGCGTGGACTAGCATAGGCAACTTTTGTCATGGGCCATAATAATATTTAAATACGAAATTGGAAAAGAAGGTGAATAATGGAACTAATATCATGCAAATAGGGAGGTGTCGTTATATGTGGGCCAGCATACGCAATTTTTACGTTGGATACGAAATTTAAAACAATTCCAGTGTCGGGTTGGGGGGGGGGGGTTGTCTATACGATATCGTGGACCCATATAGACAATTCTCTTCCAGGGGGTAAACTACCTAGAAAGAACTCCTTATGACAGACAATTCCATTGAAAGAGTTGGCTACAGTAATCAAAATACCGAATATCGGGGGTACCGTTATATGGGGGCTATATGATATCGTGGACCGATATCATATCTAGATATCTTCGTTTCAAGAATATATATGCTTTGTTAGAGTTATTATTATTATTTCGATGACTTAAAAACGAAATGCCGAACTTAATATACCCTCCATACTATGTATGGTGGAGGGTATAAAAATGAGTTAGAGAGTTGCACTGCAGATCTGCGAAATATTGCAGTTAATTATAGTTATCGACCTTCCTCTGCTTTAGGGATTGCTTTTATACTATTTTCTCCTACCTCCCCTAGACTAGACTACTACTTACTTTTACTATATTTTGAAATTTATTTCCCATTTTCTCTGAACTTCGCATATTAGAATCAGACAACATTATATCTCGGATCAAGACATGTAGCTCCTATTTATACCCTACACCACATAGTGGTAAGGGTATTATGTCTTTGTGCATTTGTTTGTAACATGGAGAAGGAAACGAGATAGACCCTTAGTTACTTTTGAGAACCTTCATAGAATCACTTTCTGAGTCGATTTATGCATGTCAGTCCGTCCGTCCGTCCGTTTGTCCATGTATTCTTGTGAACAAAATGCAGGTCGCATATATTATCCGATTGAGATGAAATTTTCCAAACAATATTTTTTTGGCCCAAGGACGAACCCTGTTGAAATTGGTGAGAATCGGATCAAATTTAGATATAGCTCCCATATATATCTTCATCCGATTTCGGGTTAAATGTGCACCAAATATCCACTATCAGTCCAAATTACCTGAATTTTGGCACACCCAACCGAGTTCGGCCTAGAAGCAAGTATATCAAATTTGGAGAAAATCGGTTCAGATATAGCTATAGCTCCCATATATATCTTTCATCCGATTTGATCTTTAAGTCCCTCACATTCCTACTATACACTCCACAACCGTTATATTTGGTACCAGGTATTAGATGGAGCACAGAAATAGCTGTTTTAAATTTTATCGAAATCGGTTCAGATTTGGATGTAGCTCCCATATATATCTTCATCCGATTTCGGGTTAATTGACTACCAAATGGCCAATATCAGCCCAAATGGCCCGAATTTTGGCACATGTGACCGAGATTAGCCTTAAAGCAAATACAACAAATTTGGAGAAAATCGGTTCAGAAACAGCTATAGCTCCCATATATCTTCATCCGATTTCGGGTTAAATGTGCACCAAATGTCCACTATCAGTCCAAATTACCTGAATTTTGGCACACCCAACCGAGTTCGGCCTAGAAGCAAGTGTATCAAATTTGGAGAAAATCGGTTCAGATATAGCTATAGCTCCCATATATATCTTTCATCCGATTTGGTGTTTAAGCCTCTCACATTCGTAATATGCACTCCACAAGAATGATATTTGGTACCAGATATAAGATACAGCCCAGAAATAGCTGTTTGTAATTTTATCGAAATCGGTTCAGATTTGGATATAGCTCCCATATATATCTTCATCCGATTTCGGGTTAATTGTGCACCAAATGGCCGATATAAGTTCAAATGGGCTGAATTTTAGTACATCGGACTAAATTCAGCCTAGAAGCAAGTATATTAAATTTAGTGAAAATCGGTTCAGATATAGATATATATGTTTCATCCGATTTAGAGTTTTAATCCCATACATTCGTAATATTCACTCCACAACCGTGATATTTGGTACCAGGTATTAGATGGAGCACAGGAATAGCTGTTTTAATTTTTATCGAAATCGGTTCAGATTTGGATATAGCTCTCATATATATCTTCATCCGATTTCGAGTTAAATGTGCACTAAATGGTCAATATAAGCCCAAATCACCAGTCTAGAACCTAATACGTAAAATTTGGAGAAACCCGGTTCAGAGATAGCTATAGTTCGTAAAATGCACGATAGAATTAGATAGATTTTGATTTTGTACCAAATATCTCATAGAGCTCTGAAATGCCCTGTATAAACCTTTTTACGAGAGCTCTACTAAATATGCATAGTGGTGTAGGGTATCATATAGTCGGCCCCGCCCGACTTTTGAGCTTTCCTTACTGGTTTCCTAATATATCTCCCATAAATACTGTCTTTTCAACAATTAAAACTCGCATTAAATGCAAAGTTATTCTCCAGCTCGCTCCTAAGTGCGTCCCCTGAGAATATTTTACATAATTCTGAGGGTATATATATTTGTCGGAATACCGGTTAAAACTTAATAAATTTCCCAAATATAGAGTCGCAATGACATATATTTGCTGATATCTTCAAATTCCTCTCCTCCCACCTCGAAATGAAATATTAATCTTTTTTTTGAATACAATACCGGTCCGATTTCATTGCATCACTGTGTCCCTTAAAAATATGAAGAACAAAAAATTTCCGTTCAATTCCACATATGAATGCACATACATATTTATGTGTAAGAGAATGTTTAATGTCTGGTCATCATGTAGCCCATCATCGCCATCAATAACAGACAAGAAGGCCAAGAATACTCCTCCGATGTCGCACCACTACATCCGAAGATTCTCTCGGTCTGTCGGGCAGTTTGTTTAACTTTATCATCGAATAGCAAGTTGTGAGGTAAACTTGACTAAACATAATTAATGCTAAAAATAATGCACGCAAATTTAAGGCCATAATTTTATGTACAGGAGGAAACGCTTTCGTCAACAAATCCTCCCCGGGGCAGTTCCTCCCAGTCAAGACAAACGTGCACAATACTGCATCCGAACATTTGCAAGCAACAACAATGGTGACAGCGTCAAGTGATGGCCACAAAAAGGTTTCTGTTTGGCCAACAAACGAGTTGCATGCGGGGACAACTTCGAGGAGCATGTTGAACAGTTCTGAAATCTGAAAAATATTCATTTTAATTAATGTTGAAAAGATTAAATACATTTAAAGCTTCTCAAGAGCTCTAAGCTGAGATTTATAACCGAAATGTGAACGACGACCGGAGTGTGTTCGTGTGCATGTGTGTGCGGCAGCCATTTGCTTACGGCAAGTTACTGTTGTTGTTTTTTTCTTTCGCCTTCCACTTTAATCAGTTACCATTTGTAACCTCAGCTTTTAACCTCAAGTAAACTGTGATGTCCTTTTGGACTCAATTTCATCGTTGCTTTACATATCCAAATGTTTTTATAATTTAATTTATGTTTTATTTCTGTTGCGAATGTCGCGCCGCGCTCGCTCCACAGACTCTGGTTCTTGATGGTTGCCTTCATTGTAGGAATTTTCTTTGGTAATTTTTCGTTTTTATTTTTTTTTTATAAAAAATCATTCATTCAATATTCGTAAAATGCTTTTTATTTCGCCTTTCGAAGAGAGTGGTCGAATACACAAATTTGGTTATTAGCAGCAGATTTTATCCTGTAAAATGGAGCGTATTAATAATATATGATGACGGCTTGATTGTATCACATTTCTGTCGGGGTGGTTGTGGTGTTGTACACAAGAATTGTACAGAAATGACTTTCCAACATGTTGAAATATTTTTTCAGAAAATATTTTGTATAAGGTGACCAGGCTTTTCAAATGTGATGATCTTGATATGTACGATGGTACAAAAAAAAACTTATAATCCACTTTTGGCAGCCGAAAAGGTTTCAATGTCGACCCTCGTTTTGAAATATAGATTCACATCCCTTGAAAATATATGTATTTTATTTTGTAGATTTAAAGCAAACACGGCAGCCTACAATTTATTGGTATGGTAAATATGCAAATATGCCCTCTAATCCAAGGTTTATGGAACCAACAGTTTTCAAAAGAAAAAATAAAATTTGATTCCAGAGTTGACCTTGGAGTCGAAGTCCGCCAAAAAGACGACTCTGGAGTTAGAGTCTGAGCAGAAATTGCTCGACTCAGTACATTTTCACTACTTCGTCGGCGGAAAGCCCAAAGTAGTAAAATTTACCGATGAGGATATTAGTAAAACCATTATAAGGTGGACCCACATCCAATTTTTTTGTCCAAAACTATTTCAAAGTCTCCATACGTAAGACCAAGAAACCATCAGTGACCTCAATGTCAAATTTCAAAATGTCAACTCTATCCCTACACCAATATCAAATTTAGTAACATTTTTATTCAAAATAATCTACAACTCCCCAACATACACATCAACAGAGATCCAAATTCAGTACTTTTCGAACAATTATAGTACACATTTCTAAAATAACCTCAATATCTCAATTTCACATACAAACAGAGACCTCAATATCAAATTTCGAAATATGGTATTGAGGAATTTATTAAAATTTATCACTTTTCGTACAATTATAGTACGCATTTCCAAAACCACCTTCAAATTGCAATGTCATATGCCAACAGATACCTCAATAACAATCTTGTTTCGTACAATTATACTACATATTTGCGAAACAACCTCCATATGTCCAGACTACACATAAACAGCGACCCTAATATTAAATTTCAGATTTCAAACAAATACAAATATAGTACTTTTCGAACACTTGATGTAAAAATTTCCAAAACCGCTTTTTTATCACAGACTTATTACCAACAGGGACTTTAATACCAACATTTCAAATTACCAGCTTCTTTCGTTCATCCAAACCGGAATTGTAGAAAATTTACTACCATTTAGTACAGTTCCTACAATTAGTACACATTTCATATATCAACTTACTTTCCAACATTGAAGGCTAGTCATTTTACCAAATTTCAGAATTGTAGCTCATTACGTTTTTCCAGTACTACGTATTATTACATTATAGTACTTTTCGTACCATTTTAGTACGAATTTCTGAAAATCAAGCCTTATAATTATTACCAAAATTTCAAGATTTTAGCTTTAGTCGTTTCGTCTGGGTGTTGATTGGGAACGGATTGGAACCCTCATATAGATAAAACCAATAAAAAAGACAACCTTCCGACAGACAATGTGATACTCTACACCACTATAATTTGCTGTATAGTCATATACAGAGACTTTACAGCAAATTATAGTGGTGTAGAGTATCACATTGTCTAATGGAAGATCAAAACTTTATTTGAATATGTTGACTTTCAATTATATAGCATTGTTATCGGTCATTAATACATTCCAGGTGCTGGATTATTGTTCTATGAAAAGTATATTTTAACTTTGTCATTCCGTTTGTAACATCCTTAAATATTCGTCGTAGACCCAATAAAGTATATATATTAATAATCAGCATAAAATTCTAAGTCGATTTAACGATGTCCGTCTGTCTGTTGAAATCACGATACAGTCCACATTATTTGACGTAGAGCGCCAAAATTTCGCTGAACGAATTATATTGTGTCTAGGATGGTTGGTGTTGAAAATGAGACATATCGGTCCAGGTTTGGTATAGTCCCCATGAAACGGTACCTCTCGATGTTCGGCATTTTGATGATTTTTGTCACATTTCTTCAAGGATTTGTCTGAAAATTGGTATTTGTAGGTCATAATGGGTCCTAGTTCGTGTGGCGAGACATTGCATGTATAGCTCCACGCTTTGGAATAGTCCCCATATAAATCTACCTCCCGATATTCGGTATTTTGATTATTTTTGCCACATTTCCCCATGAATATGTCTAAAAATTGGTATTTGTGGGTCATAATGGGCTCTTTTCCTTTACCCTAAGGTGGAGGATATTAAAAGTTTGGTCCGGCCGAACTTAATGTTTTTTTACTTGGTTTTCAATCATTATTTCATAGCTGAAAATTTTGGGCACAAGAGTTCACTTTTATGTAATCGCGATATCTTTTGTAAACGACCTTAAGCATTAGAAATATTAACAAAAAGTGATGGTCCACTTCACCAGCTAAGTATTGTCCGTTCAATATCCAAATTGTTAGGCTTTTTTACTTTTATATCCGTCACTTACATAGTATGGACCGCATATTAAGTTTGTCATTATGTTTGTAACTCATCGAAATAATAATTTTATACCCCACAAAGTATATATATTCTTGATCAGCGTAAAATTCTAAGTCGGTTTAGCAATATCCGTTTAGTCCGTTCGTCTGTTGTTATCAGGCTAGGATCCAAACAGCATGTGAATTTTGCATAGAGTTGCCTTTTGTGTGCAGTCAGGTCAAACTCGAAGAAAAGCCATATCGATTAACGTTTTCGTACAGCCCCACATAATTGTATCTCCTCATTTTCGGTATTTTAATGATTTTAGACTCAGTTTCCAGCGGAATAGCTTAATATCCTCAATTTGGAATTCATAATAGGTTTTACCTACTGTTGCAAAATATTTTTTATACAGATCTACGATTTCCTATAATCCTTATATAGCCGTCACATTTTGACGCGTTTAGGCAGAATTTCTAACGTAGTCGTTTAAAGTTTGGTATGTTTAGTCCACTATGCCTATAAGTTCAGAGATGCAAAATCCGTTTAATCTGTAACCTTGACTGACTACTTTTCGAAAAACAGATTGCAGGAAAATACAGATTGTCAGAAAATGTATGACTTAAATTTTATAAAGAAACCAGCAAGGAAAGGTCAAAAGTCGGTCGGGGCCTACTATATGATACCTTACACCACAATGCGTATTTATTTATATTGGAGATTTATGTGAAGTAGATCATACCAACTATGAACCTTATTTGAATTCGTACCATGGCTTTGGAGTAGTCACAATTTGGGAACTATATCCAACTATGAATCGATTTTCAACAAATTTAACAGAGAGATGTATATTGAAGCTATATAAAAATCCGAACCGATCTCGATAAAATTTGGCAGATGTATTTTGGAGCTTCCGGTATCAAATAGCATTGTAATGGAGTGCATATTACGCCAAATCGGATGAACCGATTTTCACTAAAATTTCAAGTAACCGATCCGATCTCGAAAAAAATTGAAAGAGACATTTCTGGTCTGTGTCCGATATCTGGTACCAAATATCATTGGTGTCGAAAGCATATTACGAAACATTCATATGGGAGCTATTGCTATATCTGAACTGATTTTCTGCAAATTTGATTCACTTGCTTCTAGACTGAATTCGTACGGATGTACAACAATGCAGGACTTTTTGACTTTTTGGTCATTTGGGGCACAATTAATACGAAATCTGTTAGAGATATTTATGGGAGCTATACCCAAATCTGAACCGATCTTGATAAAATTTGGCATAGGCATTTTCGAGAAGTACCTGGTGTCCCGTACCTAATGCTCTTCTTTCTTTTGTTGTGCAAAATTCACGTTATTTGGACTGATATTAGCCATTTTGTGTACAATTAACCCGAAGTCAGTTGAAGATATATAAGGGAGCTATATCTAAATTTGAACCGATTCTCACCAATTGCGATAGGGTTCGTTCGTGGGCCAAACAAATATTGTTTGGAAAATTTCATCTCAGTCGGATCAAAAACGCGTTTTGTTCACAAAAATACATGGCATGCATAAATCGACTCAGAAAGTGATTCTATGAAGATCCTCAAAAATAACTATGGGTCTATCTCACTTCCTTCTCTATGTCACAAATGCAATACAAATGCATAAAGATGTAATACTCTTATCACTATGTGTGTAGCGTAGAAATACAGATTTTGAGCAAAAATCGGATTTAAACCCTTACTTGCATAGAACCACTTGATGTGTCATTTGAATTTAAATTTCCTTCTATTCAATACGTTTACAATCAATTCCCAACAATAAATATGTTCTCCGATAAAATTGAGTTTGCTTTTCATATGTCTTTGGATCACTTGTTACAAATACAAAATTAAGCAATAACAAACCTTGGTCACCTTATAACTCTGATATTATTCCCACTGCCACTTAACTCCTCAAATATACAACGCCTCATCATATATTCGTGATTGATATTTGAAAAAACTTCTGTTTCTCGACTTCAAATAAACGATAAAAGTTCAACGACAAAATGAAATAAAAAAATTCACAGTATCATAACAATTCCTTCTGGACCAATGGCTTTTGAAATGACTTTTTAGAAATAATAAATTAAATTAAGCAAAAAACAATAAATTAATAAATTTTGGTATATAACAACAGACTTCGTTTGTCAATGTGCGCACTCGAAACAGAATAAATCCAATTTAGTTGGATTTAGTTGACAGAGAAAATATATTAATAAATTACAAATGGGCTATGGGCTTTTGGTGTTGGCATCAATACAATATTCAGTTATATTGGCCTGGCCCCATGGTAATCGCTGACGACCATAGCTGCAACAACGGGAATGATCGCTCACTGGACATTTGAAACAGAGTCTGAGTCAAAAATTTGCGTAGACGTAAAATAATCATTTATTCATAAAGAAATTTATAAAATCCATCGATCCATCCAATCCTCGGCGATAACTAAAACTATTCATATATTCATTTGAGAATTTCTCATATATATGGCGGGGAGGGTGGGCAGATCGGCAGGCGGTCTATAAAATAATAGCTGTAGTAGGAACTGACTGATGTGGTCCAATATGTGCATATATAATGGGCGATTGAGTTGCGATATGACGGTAGTATTTGCAGATTGTTGTCTAGCGATTGGTCATATAAGAGGTGTGATTTGCTTCGATGGCTGATTGATTTTTGTTGTTTTGTTTGGCGGTCATTGTACTGGACTCATTTGGTGTCCCAGGCCAACTGTTATTTTTTTTTTGGAATTACACAATGGTCTTTTGGGTAAAATTTGTTATGGGAATTTTGTCATCATCCATTTTTTATTCCTCCGATATTCTGTGATTTTGTAATGCCTTATTTTCTTGTTTTCAATTTTCATTTCAGACTTTATGGAAATTCCATAGCATCTCGAAAAAAACATCAAAATATTTTAACGTTTAAATTTCCACCATGTGTTCGATCTTCCACAATCGTATTAATTATCGTGGTGGTGGAACGGCGAACAACACGAATAGTTCCCCCGGGAGTCCGCCAACCCTTACCAAAGATTTAGATCCGGATAGCAATAACAATGACAATGATAGCAATATAATGTCGGGCAAAAGTGAAACCCCAACAGATGAACGTGAAGATGAGCCCAAGAGTCCTCGTAGCCCCTTGGAGGGGAATCAAAATTCTAAGGGGAATAATGAAGAAATGGCTGAAGAGCAGGAGGATGAAGAGGAGACTAGCAATGGTGTCTCCAATCATCCAAGTAAAGAAGAAGCTTTAGATTTGTCGGTATTGCCAAATGGTCTGGCCTCAAAGGGCCATGTGGCATTGGAAGCTTTGCAACATACCAAAGTAGCTGTGGCTCAATTTGCTGCCTCCGCCCTGGCCAATTCTCAATATTTTGGTGATAATCCTACTCCCGATCTGGCAGCTATATTACAGCGGCAACATTTAATGCAATTACAGTTTATACAACATTTACAAAGTCAATTGAAACGACGTGATAGGCAAGGTGAGGAGGATGAAGAAGATCTGGACGAGGAAGAAGGTGAGGTGGAACAGGAGGAGGAATCGTATCAAGAGGTGGTAAGGAGACATAAGGACAATGCCAGCAGAGAGAAGGATAATGAAAATTCCTGCCCAGAAAATGTGCAAATAGATTTGACTCAGAGCAGCAGGACAGGAAGAAATTCCGCAGAAGAAATCGAACGGAGCCATTCACCAAAAACTATCAAGGACACAGAAAGCAGCAAGACTGATCATGAATTTTCGAAAAATTCCAAGGATAAAGATAAAGTGCAATCACCCCATTATCAGCCCTTGTTGAGCGGCATTAGCTCATCATTGGCCTCGACCATCATTACCGACCATGATCCCATACCCCCGCCCAGTGAAACGAATTGCCTGGAAATGCTACAGCGCAGAACCGAAGAGGTCCTCGATTCGGCTTCCCAGAGTCTACATGCCTCCCAAATGCAAGACGAATATGAGTACATGCAAAAGGATGGTCAGGGAAGGGGAGAGATATTCAAACATCGTTGTAAATATTGTGGTAAGATTTTCGGCTCCTTTTCGGCCCTTCAGATACATTTGAGGTCACACACAGGGGAACGGCCATTTGTGTGTAATGTGTGTGGCAGTAAATTCACCACAAAAGGAAATCTGAAGGTCCATTATCAAAGACACACCCAAATATACCCGCCCATTTTAATACCACCCGGTGTGGGACCACCTCTGGATATGCCACCCACAATCAATGCTCAACCACCAGCGCCTCACTCCCATCCCCATTCCCATCATCCGCCGCCCCCTCCTCCTCCACCACCACCACCTCCATCTGGTCTCTTGGGCATGCCAATTCGTTTGCCCCTGCCCTTTGAGAAATCTCAGGTGAAGGAAACGAACGAAAACGAAGGAAGAAGGAAAACTCCTGAAGAAACCAAAGAAATCGCTGTGGAAGACGAAGAAGAAGAACCGAAAGAATCTCCCAGAGACTTAACATCGGCAAGTTGCAAATCAAACAATGAGCACCCCGAAGATCTTAGCAAACCACCCAGCCGGATGAAGAGCCAAAACCCAAACCTTTGGTAAGGGTGAAAACCCCACAAGCTTTAATGGAACCTACAGGCATAGAACAACAGCAGCAGCAGCAGCAGGAGTCGCAGAAAATCAACGACAAAACTGAACGACCTCTGGCATCAGTAACCCCAAAACGGAATAGCTCACATAGGAAACGCAATTCGAACAGCTCAACACCTCCCCAAGAATTTAGAAAAAGTTTTCCTGGCAATGGCATAGGAGATAGCGCCGCCGTCGACGACCATGCTCTATCCAAACATTTTCGGCGGTCTTCTTCCCTGAGTCGTAACAGCAGCCTGGAACACCTAACCGGCGATTTTTGTCAAGTGGAAACATATGTCGACAAATCATGGGAGGATCTAATCGAAATCGATACCACTTCGGAAACCTCAAAGCTCCAGCAATTGGTCGACAACATTGAAAATAAACTCACAGATCCCAATCAATGTATATTCTGCCAAAAGGTCATGTCCTGTCGTAGCTCCCTGCAAATGCATATTCGAACACATACGGGTGAGCGACCCTTTCGCTGTAAGATATGTGGTCGAGCCTTTGCCACGAAGGGCAATCTTAAGGCTCACATGAGTATTCACAAAATAAAACCTCCAATGCGTTCGCAGTTCAAGTGTCCAGTGTGTCATCAGAAATTCTCCAATGGCATAATACTACAACAACATATACGAATCCATACCATAGATGATGGGTCGGGTGGAGGTCCACAAATTGCTGGCGCCTCCAGTGAAATGGCTGCCGCAATTGCGGAACACAATCAACGTATACGTGCCCACATGGAGGCGGCCATATTGGAAGATCAAAATTCCAACAAATCTTTGGGCAATTCGGAGACATTTGATTTCTCCACAACATCTGAATATTCTGGTCAACGTTCGGAATCGTCGCAGGGTGATTTCGATGAATACATGACCATGGAGAGTACCGATGATTCAAGAGAAAACACCTCATCGCTAACGCCGTTGGATAAACGTCAATTTGAAGATGCCGATGAAAAGGGTGAGAGTGTTGGGGGTGGTGGCCCAGATACCATGGAATCTGGTCTATCTCAAGCCATGGATTTGACAGCACGTAACGGCACCTCTCAGCACACGCAAAGAGCTCTGGATCATCTGCCACATTTGATGGGTATGCCGCCGAATATTTGGCTGATGGCTGCCGCACGCGAAGAAATACAAAATCTCGGAAATCAGGGAAAATTTCCATTGTTACCATTTGGACCATTAGGATTTATGGGTGAGTAGATTTTTTTTGAATATTATGATATTTATAACATTTAGGACCCGGAATAAAATTCAACACATTTCGTCTCATAAAATTAAGTGGAACAATATTATATTTAAACTAGTTCTAATGGAAAATCTATTGGAATGCTTGGCTTACAAATCTTCACTTCAATACGTTTGGGCTTAGTAAATATATTTATACCCTACACCACATGGTGGTAAGGGTATTATGTCTTTGTGAATTTGTGTGAAACATGGAGAAGGAAGGGAGATAGACCCAAAGTAACTTTTGAGGATCTTCATGGAATTACTTTCTGAGTCGATTATGCATGTCAGTCCATCTGTCCGTCCGTACATGTATTTTTGTGAAGAAAATGCAAATGTGCCAATATCAGCCCAAATGGACTGAATTTTAACACTTCCGACCGAATTCAGTGTTGAAGCAAGTAAATCAAATTTGGAGGAAATTGGTTCTGATATAGGTAGAGGTCTCACATATATATTTCATCCGAATTGGGTTTTAATTCCCTCACATGAGTAATATACAGTGTGGGATTAAAAAACTGCAACCAACTTCAGACTGCTGTCATTTCTAAGCCACTAGTCCGACAGCTGTTACAATTATTTCAGTGACAGCTTATTATATTGTTTACAAGCGTACAAAAGCATTTCGGTGAGAATTTTCCAGAAAAAAAGTTATTCGTGATGGAATTCAAGCGTGATTCAGGTGTGATTTCTTTAGATTTGGCTGGAAACCCACAAGTGGTTATCGTTAGAGCACTCCAGCATTTCAATGTGAATAAATCTCTTGTGTCTCGTACCATCGCTCGTTACCATGATGCTGGTAGCGTAACCCGTTGTCAAGGAAATGGACGGAAGAAAAGAGCAACATCAGCAGAAATGGTTCGAAATGTAAAGAAGCGACTTGATGGAAACCGGCGTCGCAGTGACCGAAAAATGGCTCGTGAGCTGAACATATCGCAATATTCCATTCGGAAAATATTGAAAAATGAGCTCGGGGTAAAGCCATTGAAATTTCAGAAAGTGCAAGAACTTACACCGCAACAGAAAGAAAATAGACTCAAAACAGATAAAGAAGAGCTTGGGCGAAAGTGGTGAACTGCCGAATTTGGTATTCTCCGATGAGAAAACATTCGTTGTCCAGCAGTTTGTAAACAAACAAAATGATCGTGTTTACTTGCCAAAGAGGTCAGCTGAAAAAGTGCACCTATGGTTGGCCACCAGAACTCAAGCGTAGGCCATGGTGATGATGTGGGTCGTCATAACATCCGAAAGCTGTGGCATCAGAATAAATGCCGAATATTATCGCGAAAATATTCCGGAGGGTGCATTTTCCTCACGAGAATTTTCACAAGAGGGTTAGGCTCAGAAAGGCTAGACCTGTTGTTTTCAAAGATGTCCGCAATACATTTAGGGGTTGAAATGGACCAACAACTACAAATGTTCCTGATTTTGCAGCCGTTATAAAGGTCACAAATAGAAACCAAAGGACTGGAAATTTCGCATGAAGTTGGAGTTTAGGACGGCGGTCTGAATGGACCACTGCTTTTGTGTGAAAAATTTTAACATTTCCATTCTACCGAAACGCTAAAAATAACTTACAGGCGGAATCCAAAATACACAACAGGCAAACTTCTGGTTATTTTTTTTTTTTTTTTTTTTTTTTGACGAATATAGCCAAATATCACAGACAAGCAAATCATATAGATGAGACTAAATTTGGCGATACAGAGGGGCCTCTTGCATTTGGAAAAAAATTCCTGATCACACCATTGAAGCCAATCGACACGGCTGAGAAGAGAGTTAAGCACAGGGAAAAATTCTAGCATTTTGTATGACCATTAGATTATATTTACCTGTAAAATGGACCACAATAACTAACATCATGACGGAGTGCGTAAATATTGGGCAAATGTTCCTGGTCAAAATGCTAAGGGTAATATCTGGGCAGTGCTCCGTGACATTTCAAAAGCGAAATCTTCCAAAATGGATTTGGACATAAGAGGGCGTCTAGCATATTATAGTGTTGTAGGGTAACACATTGGTCGGCCCCGCACAACTATAGCCTTTGCTTACTTGTTGATATTAATGTCTTGGATTATTGCGATCTCAATGTCCGTTAGGAAGCCGGTCTCGTGTTGGCATTAAGTTCAGACACTCTGCAATCGCCCGGACCTCCGCTTGAAATACCATACTATGATCGGGCAAGCAAAAAGCGATTACAGTATTTATTTCTTCAATAAAAAGTGCAAATAAAAGTTTCCAGTTTTTGCCTTCAAAAGTTTGCACAAATAACTCAAACTGAATATGAGTCTTCTGAGGGCAGAAAATCACAGATATATCATATAATTTAGAATTATGTATAATAGTATCTTGCAATATTTCAAAGCATTTATTCAATAAATTCCGATTCCATAATATTTGTCTACGCAATATTTTTTGGCCTGCAACATCGTCACATCACCATCGAATAACACAATTCGCTAACAATGCTAGCAAATAATTCCATAGGCTATTGTTACCAAAACAAAAAGAACAACAAAGACATATCAATGGGAGGATGATGATGAAACTACCGAAAAAAAAAACGCGCAGAAGGAAATTGGTATTCCGGCATAAATTTCCATCACTGTCAAAAGATGTTATTTAAAGCGTAATTTCAGTACTTAAATCATGGCATTGCCTGCCTCAATGTGTGTAACAAGGCGCAAATAGTGGCGCATAAGAGACATCAGTTTGCCATGTGACGACGACGATGACACACTCACGCACATCATACATACGAGTACATATGTATGTACATGGCAAGCAAGTGAGTGAGTGGCACACTCCTCCATTCTTGTTGGCGTTCAAGAAATGATATAGCCGTTTTGTCTGTCACCTTTGACCGGCAGAAACAAAAAGACAACGACAACAGCAAATATATCACACCAAAGAGGAATTTATAAATAAAAATCGCTTAAAACGAACGACATAATTCAATTGGACCCAAACAACAAAGAGTGTTTTTCAAATAGGACATTTTCCGATGATGATTCAATACGAGAACTGAAATGTTGTAGTTGTTTCTTTTTGTTTTGATCGTACACTACAATATAACATATAAAAATATTTCATGGGGTACCACAAATTTACAAGTCGAATAGGAAGCAGGTCAAACCGCACTTTTTTTACGCTCCACAAGGAGACATATAGACAGTGAGCAAAAGGTATAGTCGGGCCGGGCCGATCGTGTGATAGCCTACTACAACACCATAATATATTTGACAACCCCCTTAGATCCAAACCATTTTTATCGATTTTTATACTCTCCACCATACGTAGTATGGAGGGTATATTAAGTTCGTCATTCTGTTTGTAATTCATCAAAATAATATTTTTAGACCCAACAAAGTATATATATTCTTGATCAGCGTAAAATTCTAGGACGATTTAGGTCTGTCCGTTTGTCCATCTGTTGTAAGCACGCTGCAGTCAAAACGAATAGGAAGCTAAAATTTTGCACAGATCTTTTTTGTCTGCAGGCAGGTCAAGTTTAAAGATGGGCTATATTGGTCCACGATATCGTATAGCCCCCATATAACGGTACCCCCGATACTCGGTATTTTGATGATTTTAGTCACATTTTTTAAAGGAATTGTCTGAAAATCCACACAAGGAGTTCCTTGAGAGTACTTTACCCCCTGAAAGAGAATTATCTATATAGGTCCACGATACTGTATAGCCCCCATATAACGGTACCCCCCGATATTCGGTATTTTGATGATTTTAGCCATATTTTCCAATGATATTGTCTGAAATTCTATACAAGGAGTTCTTCGTTAGTGCTTTACCCCCAGACATAGATTTGACAATATCGTATATCCCCCATATGTCGGCACCTTCCAATATTAGGTATTTTAAAGATTTTAACAGAATTCTTAATGGATTTTATTTTTTTTGAAAAATTTTCTAATTCGTTCCAAATGGTGGAGTATTTAAAGTTTGGACCGACCGAACTTACTGTTTTTTTACTTTTTTTTTTAATTAGCGCTATATTTACGCAATTCACACAAAAGTTGTGGTCATCCAAACTGCTAGGCTTCTGCCCTTTCGTGTGGATAGGTTTACAATTGTGACCTGCATCCATTTCAACTATCATTTTCAACTAATATTTGGCGAGCGTCTTAGACGGACACATATAGCTAGATTGACGTAGTTGGCGAGACCCATACATAACATTATTGGCCTAGGGCCTTAAAATCCTTAAAAAATTTTGTTTAAATTTTAAAAATACCGAATATAGCCGTTTTATTGGGGTCTATACGACGTGGACCTACAAAGGGATTGTTTGTCATAAGGTATTACCATATTCAAATTCGATAACTTGAAATATATCGTGAATAATGTAGCTAAAATCATCAAATTTTCGTATATCGGAGCTGTGTGAAGATCTGGACCAGCCAGACAATTTTCTGTCAGAGGCTGTAGCATCCATTACGAAGTTTTAATACCATATCTCAAACAATATCGGTGGGTATTGTACCTAAACTCGTGAAAATACCGAATGTAGGGAGGTACTGATTTATGGGGCCTATACGAAGACGTGGATCTGCACAGACAATTTTCTGTCATAGGTTGTAGTATCCATTACGAACTTCAAATACCAAATTTGAAACAATTCCGGTGAATAATGTCGCTAAAATCATCAAAATAGCGAATATAGGGAGGTACAGTATTATGGGGGTTATACGAAGGCGTGAACCTGCACAGACAATTTTCTGTCATAGGCTGTAGTATCCATTACGAACTTCAAATACCAAATTTGAAACAATTCCGGTGAATAATGTCGCTAAAATCATCAAAATACCGAATATCGGGAGGTAACGTTATATGGGGGCTATACGAAAACGTGGACCTGCACAGTAATTTATCGGTCTTAAGCTATGCAGGTCCACGTCTTCGTATAGACACCAATATACCTTCTATATTTGGTATTTTTAAGATTTTAACACAAAACAACTAAACGGTTTTTACTTTTTTGAAAATTTTTAAATTCGTTCCGAATGGTGGAGAACATTTAAAGTTCGGCCCGGCCGAACTTATTGCTCTTTTACGCTCCTATACTGCCGATATTTGGCATTTCATTGATTGTAGCCAACATTTTTTTAGAAACACTGGACTTTCGGCATTTACATACATAGTTATACATGAGTTACTTTTAAAATTGTGGATGGTATAAACAATTCGGCCCGGTTGATTTAAAATGTTTTTTTTATTTGTTTGGCATTCGGAGTTTTTAATTGACAATAATACGCAATATCGGTATTTTGGTTATTGTAGTGTGATTTCTCATGGAATTGTCTGTAATTTGGCAATTTGAAGTTCGCAATGAGTCTGTAATGAATTTTAAATTGCACCTTAAATTTTGAAATGAAAAATATATACCGGTACTTCCCTACATTTGATAGTTTTCGTCATACTTTTTGTGGCATTCTCAGAAAAGAAGAATCTTTTGTTAATTATAATATATTTCAAAAACGTTCCATTCCAAATGAATAGCTTTCTGCTCCTCAGAAACTATACAAAATGTTAAAATAATAAGTGTCCCTAATGGTGTAGGATATCAAAAGTTCGGCCCTACAAAACTTAATCCTTTTTTTTTTCACTTTTATGATTTGTGTCATGCGTTTCGCTAAAATTGCTTCAAATTTGGCAAGTGGAGTTCGTAATATGTATTAATTTCTACAACAGGAAATTATCATATTAATATTTGATATTTTGATGATTTATGCCACAGTTTTTCACGGAAATACTTCAAATTTGGTATTTGGAGTTCCCATAACAAAAGAATTACCTATGAAGGTCCGCATCGTATATCTCCCATACAATGGTAACTTCCGATACTCGCAATTTTTCTGATTGTAGCCTTTTCTGATTTTTCAACGGTTTTTCCCTAGCCCCCACATAACTGTACCACGCGATGTTCCTTTTTTCCAGAATGTTAGAGGCATTTTTTTACAGATTTAAAATTTTGCAATTTTCTTCCAAATGACATTTGTTGTTTAAAGTGGAACACGTTTCAATTCAGATAGTTTTATATAAGAAAACATTCTTTACCCAAAATTGAAGGGTATTAAAAGTTCGGCCCGGCTGAACTTGTTGTTTTTTACTTTTTATACCCTCAGTAATATGGTAACAGAGGGTACATATCATTTGATGCGCCCAAAACATGCCGAAATAACGGTTTTAGCCCCTAGGTCTAGGTTTTGAATATTTTTTTATTTTTATTATTATTATCTGATTGTCTTCAAATTACACATATCACAATATTTTTATTAACCCAAGGTCTGGTGGAAAGATGGAATATATCAGTTCACTCCATCAAGAACCTCTTCCACAAAGGGTTTAAGTACTTATATCTTTCATAACTTGCGAAACAAATCAGCGATTCAAACTTGGTATATCTAAATATTTTTGTCAACCATACATCTAATGTGAATATGGAATTTATCGCTCATTCCTTCTCTTACCTCCCCACAAAAATATTGGGATATGTGAAACTTATAGAGATGCTTATTTCGCATTTTATGAAACATATAATTATTCAAAATTTTTACCCGTTGTGGGGGAGGTACCAGAAGCAGAAGTCCGACATAATCCATCTTCACGCCTGTTGATAAAAATATTGGGATGTATTATATTTGAAGATAATCGGTTTGTTATTTCGCATTTTATAAGAGTTATAATTTTTTAAAATACTGATCCTTGAGCTTTGCATAGCACTAATATTTGCAAAGCTTGAACAAAATTATTTGTTTCTAGGAAGATGTTAATCTTTTTTGGGGGAGTTATCAGAAGGGGTGGACAGATATTTCCCATCTCCAAGTTCGATCTAAGTATTGCAATAATGTTACGATGTACCAAGTTTGGATCAAATCGGATACTCCCTTCGAGAGTTATCGTGCGCACCAGCTAGCCAGACAGACAGACGAACGGACACGTCTAGAGCGACACCAAATGTCCTGGAACGGATTTGGTCCAAAGAGACCTAGGGTCTAAAACCGTTATTTCGTTGAGGCATGTTTTGTATCAAATGATATATACCCTCTGTAGCCATATGGGGTATAATTTATTATTGAAAAAAAAAAAAAATACACATACCTACATAACTAAAGTTGACATATTAAGCCGTGCAAATAAAACAAAATTAAATCGGTTGGTAGCTTTGCCCTAACTTGATTTCACTGTACCATGTTCCAAATTTGGCCGTGGCACATAATATATATCCATCGGAAACCCGACTGATGCTTTATACTTTGAATTTACGGTTATGGTTCATTTCACCTACAAAATATTATCCGATAACTATTCAAAATGACGGTCCAAAATTCTGACCTCCATGCAAATTTGTGTATCAATGACTTATAAATATATGTGTTCAATTGTTTTTCCGTAGGTTTCAATAAAAATGTAAAATTATTGGCGATCATCGCCTCTTATGTATTTACTATTAAACAGAACTCGTATTTTATTTATTCTTTTCTTCAACTCATTTAATTTGAAGGAGTGTGCTCTCGACACTTTTCACTTGTTTTTCTTTAGATCAACTTAAAAACGAATAAAAATAAATATATTTTAATTTTAAACATGGCAATATTTTCATTTTATGTCAGCGCCGTTCAGCAAAATTAAACAGCCAACAAAGGAAACAATTCGCACCAAAAAGAAAATCTCATACAAAGTTAGGCGTGCTTACATTTTGTGCGTGTGACTTGATTTCTTGTCAATCTGCCATTGCATCCATCGCACACAAAAAAACCTATCTCGGAAAAGAAAATTTATATCCAATTGACATACGTTGCGATTTTATGGGACATTTAGTAATTAAACGGTGTTCGGTGTTGACAAAAATTAATGTTCAATTCTACAAAATGTGATTTTTTTGGCGTGAGCTTTAATTTATTTTTCGCATATCTTCACTTTACTTGTATTGCAGGTTTGCCACCACAAGCTCATATTTGCCAATTGTGCTTTAAATTGTTTCCGAATCCAACGGCTTTGGAAACGCATTTTCAAACGGAACATACCAAAGAGGCTGCAAACCGAAGTACTCCACATTCTTCGGGTAGCGGTGGAGGTGGTGCCAGCAGTTGTAATGTGGCATCGATTGAGACGGATACTTCAAATGTTGCCGATAACGGTCAAGTGGTTACGGTGGAGGACAAGAATGTCAATGCGGCTGCCATCAGCAATAAAGACAACAGCTGTGATGGATCTGATGCAGCGGAAGCGCCTTTATATGACAACAAGGTAAGTAGATATTTAATTGCAATGATTAAAAATGTAAAAAAACGGCAATGGTTATTTATAGAGTCAATTTCTTCTTTATATATACTCGTTTTTTCCTCCATATTATTAATCGGCGTAAGCTTGTTACCCAGTCTACCCGTCATAACCGACATTTCTATGTTTTGCCCACTAAACCATAATCCTAGAATTTTCCATGTTAAATTCCTTATGATTACACACATTTAAATTCCTCTTTACGAGTATCTCACACACCAGACCATTTCATGTTATTCGCCCCACAAACACACATTCTTCCGGTTAAGTGGAAGTGCCATAGTCAAGAGTTACATACTTATACCAAATTTATCATCTGCCACAGCTCTAATGATGTTTTCAGTTTTCTGTGTTGTTCTTTTTTTTTTTTTTTGCTGCTGCTGCTCCCCACCACATGTAATCCCACCAAATTTGGTATATCCACTCCATTTGTGGTCATGTGTAATTAATAATCTCATCATAATTTGTTACTCTAACAACCATATTTGTTGCCATAAATACACATTGGCCACAGAATGGCATATTTTGCGATTACATCTTCTTCTTCTACATCGACATCGCCATCGTCGTTGTAGTGGTCGCTAGACTATGGCTGTTATTTCTTTGGCTTGCGCTTAACATCATTTCTCATTTATTTGAGTTTTACTTGTGTTTTTTTGTGCCATATATGGTGTGAGACCATCCTGTCGTGATCTATTAGTTGTTACTTGATTCATTGGCCAAAACAATAAACGGGAAAATGCTTTCTATTCTGTGAGAAATTTATACAATTATTTTTAAAAAAAATTGATGGATTTCGATTTCTTTCCTTGGCATAGATTTCTTCAATTTCACATTTAAAAGAATAATAAAAAACAATTTAAAAAGTATCAGTAGTATACTCTCAGCCAATGTTCGATTATTTGAATATATTTTGACTTCTGTTATTATTAATTTGAAGGAATGGGCCAATAATGTCCATTACATATTGGATATTTCGAATATATTGGTAACTTGGAAGGGGTTCTCAGCTATATATCATTTTCACAACAGATCTTGTGTTAGCAAAATATTGTATATGTGATTTTTGTGTAATTTTAGGAGACTTGAATGCTTATCTTGTGTTAGTAGAAATAATGGAATGTGTGAAATATTAAGAGAAGCTGATGCTTATTTAAGATTTTATAAACGTTTTGGTTATTCAAAACTTTGACCCCTTGTGGGGGAGGTACCAGAAGGAATCGTCCGATATATACCGCCTTTACAACAGATCCTGTGTTGATAAGAATATTCAGAAGTGCGAAGTGTAAATGGAATCGGATGTCTATTTCGCGTTTTATGAGCTTAATGAATATTCAAAATTTCGAGCTTTTGTGGGGGAGGTACCAGAAGGAGTGGACCGATATATTCCATCTTAACACCAGATGGGTTAATAAAATTATTGGGATTTGTGAAATTTGCAGACAATCGGGCTCTTAAATCACATTTTATAAGAGTTGTAATTTTTCAAAATTTTGACCCTTTGTGGGGGAGGTACTTGATAGAGTGGACCAATATTGTCCATTTTCGCACCTGACCTAGCACTGATACAAAAATTCGGATTTGCAAAGTTTGGAGCAAAATCGGAGTATCGTTTCCCTTTATGTGCCGAAAATATATTTTCTGAAAATTTTGACCTTTTGTGGGGGAGGTACCAGAAAGAGTGAACCGATATATTCCATCTTCACACCAGACATTGTGTAAATAAAATCATTGGTATGTGTGAAATTTGAACATAAACGGACTTTTACATCACATTTTATAAGAGTTGTAATTATTCAAAATTTTGACGATTTTTGGGGGAGGTACTTGATAGAGTGGACCGATATTGTCCATTTTCGCACCTGACCTAGCACTGATACAAAAATTCGGATTTGCAAAGTTGGAGCAAAATCGGATAATCGTTTCACTTTCTGTGCAGAAAATATTTTTTCTGAAAATTTCGACCTTTTTATCCATCTCCGAACTTGATCGAGTTTGACTATAAAATTACGATGTACCAAGTTTGGATCAAATCGGATACTCCCTTCGAGAGTTATAGGGTGCACCAGCCAGCCAGATTCCCGATTTCGGGTTAATTATGAACCAAATTGACATTATCAGTCCAAATGATTGAGTTTTGGCACATCCGACCGAATTCAGTCTAGAAGCCAGTACACCAAATTCGGAGAAAATCGGTTCAGATTTAGCTACAGCTCCTAATATCATCCGATTTAGTGTTTAGGTCCCTCATATGCGTCATATGCACTCCACAACAATGATCTTTGCTACCAGATATCAGATACAGCCCAGAAAGAAGTGCCTAAAATTTTTTCAAGACCGGTTTAGATTTCTTTACCCGATTTCTTTTTGTACACTAAATGCCTAATATCAGTCCAAATGACCTGAATTTTGGCACATCCGACCGAATTCAGTCGAGAAGCAAGTTCATAAAATTTGGTGAAAATAGTTTTAGATATAGCTACAGCTCCTATATGTATGTTTCATCCCATTTGGTTTTTAAGTCCCTCATATTCGTAATATGCATTCGACAACAATGATATATGGTACCAGATATCTTATAGAGCTCGCATACCTTTACAAATTTTATCGAGAACGGCTTAGATTTGGATATAGCTCCCATATATATCATTAATCCGATTTCAGGTTTATTGTGCAAATAATGGGTGAATTTCGGGACGTACGTTTTCATTTTGTGGAAATCCAATATATATATTTTAATATAATCAAAGATTAAAATGTCTCCGTCAAATTTAGTGAAAGTCGATTCGTAATTGGATATTCCTCCCATATAATAGTTCCCCGTGTAATCAAACTATAACTGCTCTAAAGCCAAATGTTGATCTACTTCAAAAAAATTCTTTTGTTACGGGAGCTCTACTAAATACGCATAGTGGTGTGGGTTATCATATAGTCGGCTTCTCCCGACATTTGACCTTTCATTACTAGTTTTTTCTTGAAAATTTTTCGAATTTTTGTGGGTAGGTACCAGTAGGTAATGTGTTAAAAAAAAAAATAATAGGATGTGTTAAATTTGATGAAAATCGGACACTGATTTAAAATTCTACGATAGTTATAAGCATCTTCTATATCTATTAAACAGAAACATGTTTGTTTGTTTGTAATCTATGGTCCAGAAAACCGCTGCACAGATTTTCCTGAAAATTTCCAAGTATACTACAACATCGCCTGAAAGTAACAAAGGCTATATCAATTTTTCAAATTGCACTTGGAACTGGAGATATAGCATCAGAATCGCACAAATTTAGATTTTATATGCACACATCTATTGATCCATTACAGATATGGTCTCCAAATTTGTAATGCTTAACGGAATTTGGAAAAAAATAAATTTGCCAAATTATATTGAAATCGGTTCATATTTGGATATATTTCAGCTAATTTCACATATTTGATGCACCAAACACGATACGAAATTCAGCATGAGTAACTAAATTTAGTACAAAAGTAAATTTGTCAAATTATATTCAAATCGGTTCAGATTTGGACATAGCTCCCACATATATTTTCGGCCGATTTAATATATTTAACGCACCAACCACGTTACGTATGTCCGATTCCAATGAAATTCGGCATGAGTGACTAAATTTGGTACAAAAATAAAATTGCTAAATTACATTGAAATCGGTTGAGGTTTGGGTATATCTCCCATATATATTTTTCGGCCGATCATATGTACCAAACACGATATTTATGTCCGATTCCAATGAAATTCAGAAAATTGTTCTCAGTTGTTTATATATTTTCAACATTAAGCGAAAAGTTTAGAAAACCCCAAAATTATATTAATAATTTATGAGTCAGTTTTTCTAAAACAACTAGATATATGTACTGATTCCAACACTCGCGTAGATCTCTTTCTAATTTAAATATTTATTCGCACAAATGTACATATAAATATGCGTATTTTCTTTAATACATTTTATTGAAAATAATTTGACATTACATATTCAGAATTTATGACCGCAAAACTATAAATCACTTGGCGAGTGTGAATTTCTGATGAAAAACAAATGTACGCACCAGAACACAATACTATCAGAACCTATGCTGTACATCTTCATCAGATTGCCGCCCATCATCCTCCCTCCCTACCAACACACACACACTCACACCAACACAGGCATATACATAATGCTCGATTTCAACTCTTTAATGTATGACGTTCTCACATCCATGTCGTCACGGCGGCATGCTGCATATGAGACTGATGAGAAGTACTCGTGTAAGATGTGGCGTCTGGATTGTGATTTTCAGTTGAAAAACATTGTTGCTGTTGCTGTTTTTGTTGTTGTTGTTGCTTATTCATGTCACAAGACATTACATTGCCATTAAAATGACAATTAAATTGCAATAATTATTTAAACGTTTAAAAGTGCCATAGTGTTGATATTGAATTTTTATAGTTCACTAAACGATTGGTGTTGCATACGAAAAGAAAAACGCTGATGTTTTCAAATAAATTGATTACAGACAATTTTGAAATTAAATTTATTTCTGCCGGTATCGAATTCACCTTTGCTCATTACACTTAGATTGGACTTTTCTTTCGCAGTCTTTATGGAGGGCCCGTTCACTTGCATATTGTCTTTAGTGCCTGTCTTATAATTTGTCAAAATCTTTAATAAATTGTTATGGACAAATGAGAAAAAAAAAAAAAATAATAAAATCCAGTACAGAAGATGTCAATTGACTATGTAGCAAAATAATTTCTAGGGCAAATTGATTAGGTATATAAATCCCTAAATATGTAGGCCAGCTCTCATTTCGCTAACGCATTCGTACTGTGTGGGAACATGCCGTACACATAGCATAACACAGTCCAACAATTTTCGGGTCATGGTATGTGGGTGGGAAATTCCAATTAGAGGTTCGAAAATACGATTTTAGTATCCTTTATATAGTCCTAACCATGCACAAAAGGTCTGCAATAGAGCTTTGGACTATATCTAGAATTATTGATACAAAATATGGATCATATCAGTCCACTCTTAGTTATTGGGGCTATATGAAGGTATATCTTGATTTAAAGCATTTTTATACCCTCCACCATGCTATGGAAGGTATATTTACATTGTCATTCCGTTTGTAACTTCTCGAAATACTCATGTCAGACCCAACAAAGTATATATATGTATGCATGTATGTCCACGTTTTCATATAACCCCCTTATAACGGTACTTCCCGACATTCGGCATTTTGATGATTTTAGCGACATTATTCACCGGAATTGTTTCAAATTTGATATTAGAAGTACGTAATGTATACTACAGCCTGTGACAAAAAATTGTCAGTGCAGGTCCAGGTCTTCGTATAGCCCTCATATAACGGCACCTCGCGATATTCGGTATTTTGATGATTTTAGCGACATTATTAACCGAAAATAATTCAAATTTGGTATTTGAAGTTCGAAATGGATAGTACATGGATAGTGCAGGCCCACGTCTTTGTATAGCTCCCACAGATACGGTACCTCCCTATATTTGGTATTTTGATAATTTTAGCGACATTATTAAGCGGAAATATTTCAAATTTGGTATTTGAAGTTCGAAATGGATACTGTAGCCTATGAGAGAAAATTGTCAGTACAGGTCCACGTCTTCGTATGGCCCCCATATAACGGTACCTCCCGATATTCGGTATTTTGATAATTTTAGCGACATTATTCACCGGAATTGTTTCAAATTACCTATTTAGAGTACGTAATGGAAACTACAGTCTGTGACAGAAAATTGTCTATGCAGGTCCAGGTCTTCGTATAGGCCCGATATATTAGTACCTCCCTATATTCGTCATTTTGACGATTTTAGGTACAATACCCACCGAAATTGTTTGAGATGTCGTATTTGAAGTCCATAATGGATGATACAGCCTGTGACAGAAAATTGTCTATGCTATTGCATGTCTTTGCACAGCTCCGATATAACGATACCTCCCTATATACGATATTTTGATGATTTTAGCTACATTATTCAACGTTTATTTCAAGTTTCGAATTTGAATATGGTAATGGCTTATGACAAACAATGCCTATGTAGGTCCACGTCGTATAGACCCCAATATAACGGCTATACTCGGTATTTTTAAAATTTTAACACAATTTTTTTAAGATTTTATTTTTAGAAAATTTCCAAATTCGTTCAAATAGTGGAGGGTATTCAAAGTCCGGCCAAACTTACTACTTTTTAACTTGTTTACATCTCAGCCATACTCTCCAACTAATTTGGGAAATTTGCGTATTGTGAGTTCCTAGTAGAAACCCTCCATGCACCAAATTATCAACATTGGTTTATGTTTTTCAAGGAGTAATAAATATTTTAAATGTCCAATGTAGGTCAATGCACAAACACACATAGAGCTTTGGATTTTAGTTGTTTCGAGGTTTTTTGCCAGCAGGGGTCACCCAGCAGGGTCAACCTAAAAGTCACACCCAAATTCAAACTTTTCTTCAGGGATAGTTCACATATTCTGAGAACATGAAACTCCAAATGCTCATAAAACACAGGATCCTGAGATCATATGTTTTCAGACTTGTTGGACAGATTCGTTTGACATTTTTACACTCCCCTACTCCCTACATGGTATGTAGGGTATATTAAGTTCGTAATTCCATTTTTAAATCATAGCAATAAAAATTTTAGACCTAACAAAGTGATTGATCGGCGTAAAAATCTAAGACGATTTAGCAATGTCCGTCCGTCTGTTGTAATCACGCTAGAGTCAAAACGAATTAGAATAGGTAGCTAACATTTTGCACAGATTAGTCTTTTGTCTGCAGGCAGGTCAAATTCGAAGATGGGCTATATCGATCCACGATATCGTATAGCCGCCATACAACGGTACGCCCCTATATTCTATATTTTGATGGATTAAAATACATTTTTAATGGAATTGTCTGAAAATTAGCACAAGGAGTTCCTTCTGTGTACTTTAACCCCTGGAAGAGAATTGTCTATATAGTTCTTCAAAGTCGTATATCCCCCATACAACAGCAACACCCTATATTCGGTATTTTCATGACTGTAACCAAATCAATGAATTGTCTGGAAGAGTATTGTCTACATAGGGTCACGATATCGTACATCCTCCATATAACGGTACCTCCCAACATTGGGTGATGATTAAAGCCAAAATTTTCAATATAATTTTTCTGAAAATCCACACTAGGAGTTCTTCTGAATAGTTTACCTCCTGGAATAGAATTATCTATATGGGTCCCCGATATCGTATATCCCCAATACAACGATACTCCCACTTATGTTGATGATTATAGCTACATTTTTCAATGCAATTGTCTAAAAATTAACACAAGGAGTTCCTTCTGAGTACTTTACCCCCTGGAAGAGAATTGTCTTTATAGCTCTTCGATATCGTTTAGCACCCATATAGAGATTCATCCCCATATTCGGTATTTTGATGTCATTAGCGACATAATTCACCCGAATTGTTTCAAATTTCGTATTTAAAAGAAATATTTTTGATCCTTTTGCAAAATATGGTTAAAACTCCCTGTAAACGGAATTATAGAAAGTCAAAATATTCCACAAAATTATATGACATCAAATTCTGCTATAGGTACTAGAGGACGTCAAGGGTATAAATCATACATAAATGCCAAGAATTCATACACATTTTAGGGTTAAAGACGTACTTTGTGTGAGTTTTTGCAAAATGTTTCAACAAAGCTTCCTTTAAGAAGGAAGACGTCAAAAACAAAAATATTCATCATCAAATTTTACAGTAAGTCATCGAATAAAAGAAAATTCTATTTCCATTTTATATCAAAATGATATTTGCATCAATATTCTTAAAAAAACCAAAAATATTCCCAAAATATTTTTTTGATCAATTTTTCTTGGACTTTTTTCGATTTGACGCCTGAAAGTAACATCAAATTTCGTTTTAGGCGAAATGTGTCAAAAGAAGAAATATTTTACACACAATTTCACCATAAATCTCTGAATAAATCGTAGATCTAGGTGTTATAGTTTTTATGAAAATTATATTCAAAATGTAATTTCAATTCGAGTTAAAGTCTCCCTTTATACTTCATTTTTTGGGAAAAGTGTTAAAGCAAGAATTATTCTAAGAATGTGTTCAGTTGGATTAAAATCGGACGAAGATTTCACATTATGTGATATCATTCACAATTTTTACCCTTTGTGGGGCAGGTGCTAGGAGGAGTATGCCTATATTGTCCTTACGATCAAGGCAAGGCAACAGAAGTAGTGGAGCAATATTGTCCATCTCTGAACTCTACGTAAATTTCGTTAAAAATATTACCATGTACAATTTCGGATCAAATCGCATACTGCCTTCGCGAGATATCGTACATAACGAATATATTCTGAAACGTACTTAATTTGAAGATATATCTTAATCGCAATTGATTTTCACTAAATTTTATTGAAGTATTTTAAGCTGTAGAGGGTGAGATAAAAAAAACTGCAACAAAGTCAAACGCAATAATTTTTACATTTTTTTTTAATTTTATTGAATGGAAGTAAATAATATCGGAAATAGCATCAAATTTAAGAATAAGTTTAGATTCGTTCGAATTTGCCACCTTTGGCCTTCAAACGGCCAATGAAACCGTCACACGCTGCCCGAATGTTGCACTGCGGTATTTTGGCCCATTCTCGGCGAAGTGCTTGCTTGAGGTGATCGACACTTTGGTATTTTTATACCCTCCACCATACATAGTATGGGGGGTATATTAAGTTCGTCATTCCGTTTGTAATTCATCGAAATAATCATTTTAGACCCAACAAAGTATATATATTCTTGATCAGCGTAACATTCTAAGACGATTTAGCCCTGTTCGTCCGTCTGTTGTAATCACGCTACAGTCAAAACGAATTAAGATAGGAAGCTAAAATTTTGCACAGATCTCCCTCTTGTCTGCAAGCAGGTCAAGTTCGAAGATGGGCTATATCGGTCTGAAATTCTACACAAGGGGTTCTTTGTGAACACTTTACCCCCTGACAGGGATTTCTGTATATAGGTCCATGATATCGTATATTCCCCATATAACGGTACCCCCCGATATTCGGTATTTTGATGATTTTTCCCACATTTTTAAACGGAAGTGTCTTGAATTCTATACAAGGAGTTATTTGTGAGTACTTTACCCCCGGACGTAGATTTGTCTATATAGGTTTACTATGTCGTATATCCCCCATATGTCTTGTATTTTAAAGATTTTAACACAATTTTTAATGGATTTTATTGCTTTGAAAATTTTCCAATTCGTTCCAAATGGTGGAGGGTATTCAGGGTATTCGACCCGGCCGAACTTACTTCTTTTTTACTTGTTTAGTGCCAATCTTGCTTTCCAAAACACTTCAGACACAATAGTCCAACGGATGGGTATCCGGCGATTTTGTTGGCCATTGTGCACTGGAAATAAAGCGAGGAACCTCATTTTGTAACCATTCTTGGGTGGCGCGTTCTGAGTGCAATGTTGATGAGTCCTGGTCTGTCCTAGGTCTGCGGCTAAAATGTTTGCGTGCCCAAGGCTTTAATACACCCTCCAGAATATTTTCGAGATAATATTCGGCATTTATTCTGATTCCACGTTCGAGTAATACGAGCGGAGAGCGACCATCGGCTGTTATGGCGGCCCACACCATTACCATGGGCGGCGCTTGAATTCTGGTGACCAACCGAAGGTGCACATTTTCAGCTGACCTCTTTGGCAAGTAAACACGATCATTTTGTTTGTTAACAAACTGCTGGACAACGAATGTTTTCTCATTGGAGGAAACTAAATGCGGCAGTTCACCACTTTCGGCTAAGCGAAGCACTCTTTAGCTCTTTTGAGTCTATTTTCTTTCTGTTGCGGTGTAAGTTCTTGCACTTTTTGGAATTTCAATGGCTTTACCCCCAGGTCATTTTTCAATATTTGCCGATTGGAATATTGCGATATGTTCAGCTCACGAGCCATTTTTCGTCCACTGCGACGCGGGTTTCGATCAAGTCGCTTCTTTACTTTTCGAACCAATTCTGCTGATGTTGCTGTTTTATTCCGTCCACTTCATTGACGTCGAGCTACGCTACCAGTATCACGGTAACGAGTGATGGTACGAGACACAAAAGATTTATTCAGATTTAAATGCTGGAGTGCTCTAACGAAAGCCACTTGTGGTTTTCCAGCCAAATATAAATAAATCACACTATCACGCTTGAATTCCATCACAAATAACTTGTTTTGGAAAATTCTCACCAAAATGCTTTTGTACGCTTATAACAATATAATGAGCGGTCACTGCAATAATTTTAACAGCTATCGGACGAGTGCCTTAGAAAGACTACAGTCTGAAAATGGTTGCAATTTTTTCATCTCACCCTGTATATCTGGTATCATTTTTACTGTGTGCATATTATGGCTTTTAGGAGATTAAATATTAAATATCAATCGGATACCTGTACTTTGTCCCAAAAATTACATGTACAGACAGATGGACGGGTATTCATATGTACATCGTTCTATGCAAATCATCAAGGGGTACATCGGGTCTAACATGGTTCCTTCTGCTAAATGTACCACTCTGTTGTGTGGAGTATAAATGTCCATGATTGTGGCTCTTCTTATAGTCTGCAAGTTTTACGGGATTGAAAATTGGTTGTATCGGTGTCAGTTTTGTAATAGCTTCCATATACCAGTACGTCGGTATTTCAGATATTTCTAAGGTTGTAACCACATTTTCTAACCGAATTAGAATTTATACCCTACACCACATAGTGGTAAGGGTATTATGTCTTTGTGCATTTGTTTGTAACATGGAGAAGGAAACGAGATAGACCCATAGTTACTTTTGAGAACCTTCATAGAATCACTTTCTGAGTCGATTTACGCATGTCCGTCCGTCTGTCCATGTATTCTTGTGAACAAAATGCAGGTCGCATTTATTATCCGATTAAGATGAAATCGGATCAAATTTAGATATAGCTCCCATATATATCTTCATCCGATTTCGGGTTAAATGTGCACCAAATATCCACTATCAGTCCAAATTACCTGAATTTTGGCACACCCAACCGAGTTCGGCCTAGAAGCAAGTATATCAAATTTGGAGGAAATCGGTTCAGATATAGCTATAGCTCCCATATATATCTTTCATCCGATTTGATCTTTAAGTCCCTCACATTCCTACTATGCACTCCACAACCGTGATATTTGGTACCAGGTATTAGATGGAGCACAGAAATAGCTGTTTTAAATTTTATCGAAATCGGTTCAGATTTGGATATAGCTCCCATATATATCTTCATCCGATTTCGTGTTAATTGACCACCAAATGGCCAATATCAGCCCAAATGGCCCGAATTTTGGCACATGTGACCGAGATTAGCCTTAAAGCAAATACAAAAAATTTGGAGAAAATCGGTTCAGAAACAGCTACAGCTCCCTATATATCTTCATCCGATTTCGGGTTAAATGTGCACCAATGTCCACTATCAGTCCAAATTACCTGAATTTTGGCACACCCAACCGAGTTCGGCCTAGAAGAAAGTATATCAAATTTAGTGAAAATCGGTTCAGATATAGATATAGCAACCATATATATGTTTCATCCGATTTAGTGTTTCAGTCCCTTACATTCGTAATATTCACTCCACAACCGTGATATTTGGTACCAGGTATTAGATGGAGCACAGGAATAGCTGTTTTAAATGTTATAGAAATCGGTTCAGATTTGGATATAGCTCTCATATATATCTTCATCCGATTTCGGGTTAAATGTGCACTAAATGATCAATATCAGCCCAAATCACCAGTCTAGAAGCTAATACGTAAAATTTGGAGAAACCCGGTTCAGAGATAGCTATAGTTCGTAAAATGCACGATAGAATTAGATAGATTTTTATTTTGTACCAAATATCTCATAGAGCTCTGATATGCCCTGTATAAACCTTTTTGCGAGAGCTCTACTAAATATGCATAGTGGTGTAGGGTATCATATAGTCGGCCCCGCCCGACTTTTGAGCTTTCCTTACTGGTTTTTTTATATTAAGGATGTCGTCAATTCCGAAAAAATAGAATTTCGTTCTTGTTTTGGTATATCCTCCATTAAAAATGGTTAATTCGTTATTACCGCGTTTTCCAGCGGAAGTGGCTATATTTTATTGACGGGGATTCCCACTGATTATGGCAATTTTGTGCAAATATTCGAAATCAATTTACCTTGTTTATAGCCCAAGCAATGCAAAAGTGGAAAAATACATTTTATTAAATCTTTTCAGTAAATCTAAGACGGCAATACCTACAGTTTACCTTCTTTCAAGCTGAATTTGGTCTTAAATTCCCCAAGCACCCAATATTTACTTTTCATTTTTCCTTTTAGCACCTCCATCAATGTTTTCAAATAGAAATGAATTTGGTTAAAAAATACAAAACATTCATGCCGACCATTTGAGTCAGTATCCGTATGTCCCATTATGTCTGCATTACATTATCATCTTTGACTAATGACAATGCTTATATTTTGATGATTTCTTGTACACCACCATGAGTTGGAGTTATTCCAAAGATTTGCGTCTGCAATCCAACTATGTCACTAAGTTCGGTAGCATTGCCTTTTTGGATGCTAAAGTCGACGACTGCGACGACAACGACATCATCTCATTTTGCGGTCTATGACAGAAATGATGCAGACATCAGACACACACACGCACACACTGACAGCGGCAGCAGCCGCACCACCAGGGAGACCTGTTAATAATCTATCCGTATTATCTCCACACATAATATTCATACTAAGTAAACATTTGGTTCGTTTGGATACTTATTAAGATGACTGTATTTTTGAAATAGTTTTCGCTGCGGACGACATTAGGGGTTAGGGGGATCGGGGAGAACAAAGACAAAATCAACACACATGCCAAATGTTTTGCAGCAGACAAAGCAGACACAATGGAGTGCCGTTTGGCATTCACTAGTTACTGGTCATTAAATTGGAATTATGTTGGCTGTAAATTTACACAAATTTAGCATATCGCATTATTAAAAATGTGTTTTTATATTCGGATTTTCGTCTATTCATGGTCCGCATATGAACACAAATAAATTATGTTATGGTTTTATTGTAGATTTGAAAATTTGTTTGTTTTGTTAAGGCATTCTTTTTTTTTGGCGTTTTCAACAATAATGACTTGGCCTGTGTTTTTCAAATTAAAATATAAATATGTGTGATATACAAAATGCATTTACAATATTGGAATAATACGCAAAGGCGATAAGTGTCATTTGGTCGAATTTGGTGTATACTCTATCGGAATATGAACTCTGACGTATGTAAAGTTATAAATAGAAAATAATCATTACTTCCTGCTCACACTAGAATTTTCGCCCAAAAGATGTCATCATATACAAATAATCCCTCAAGCTCTTCTACAAAGGCAAACTTAAGCTCGTCTAAAAACACTCTCTTAACTAGCCTAGCTCGCCTAAAAAGAATTCGTTAAGCTCATCTAAAAAGACTTCCTTAAGATAGCCGTTAAACATGGACTCGAGCTCGTCTATAGAAACGACCTCCACAGCTCGTCTATAGAGACGACGACCTCCATAGCTCGTCTATAGAGTCGACGAACTCCACAGCTCGTGTATAGAGACGACGACCTCCACAGCTCGTCTATAGAGTCGACGACCTCCACAGCTCGTCTATAGAGACGACGAACTCCACAGCTCGTCTATAGAGACGACGACCTCCACAGCTCGTCTATAGAGACAACGAACTCCACAGCTCGTCTATAGAGACGACGACCTCCACAGCTCGTCTATAGAGACGACGACCTCCACAGCTCGTCTATAAAGGCCCCCTAAGAGCTTGTCTATAGAGACGACGACCTCCACAGCTCGTCTATAAAGGCCCCCCTCAGAGCTTGTCTACAAACGCGTTCTTCCGATCTCGTCTAAAAATATGCCTTTCAGAGCTCATCGTCAAAGACGCCATTCCGAGCTTGGCTATAAAGACGCCTCCTATTAAATTGCCCTATAGAGCTTCTATAAAAACGCCATTCAACGCATCTAAAGGGACGTAGTTTAGATCGTCAATAATAACATCCTTCAGCACGTGTAGAAGGACATCTTTCAGCTCGTCTAAAAGGACGTCTTTCAGCGCGTCTATAAGTCGTATTTTAGCTCGTCTATAAGAGCGTCCTTTAACTCCTCAATAAGGACGTCGTTTAGCTCCTCTATAAGGACGTCCTTTAGCTCCTCTATAAGGACGTCCTTTAGCTCCTCTATAAGGACGTCCTTTAGCTCCTCTATAAGGACGTCCTTTAGCTCCTCTATAAGGACGTCATTTAGCTCCTCTATAAGGGCGTCCTTTGGATCCTCTATAAGAACATCATTAAGCTCCGCTATAAGGACGTCCTTTAGCTCCTCTGTAAGGATGTCTTTCAGCTCGTCTAAGAGGACGTGTTTCAGCTCGTCTATGATGACATCTTTCAGCTCTCCTATAAGGACGTTCTTCAGTTCAGCTTCTCTATAAGGACGTCCTACAGCTCTTCTATAAGGCCGTTCTTCAGTTCAGCTTCTCTATAAGGACGTCCTTCAGCTCCTCTATAAAGATTATCTTCCTATCCACTATATATACTCTCTTCCGCTCTTCTAAAGAGATTTTCTATCGCTCTTCTATAGAGACTCTCTTTTGCTCCTCTCTTCCGATCCTCTATAGATACTCTCTTTCGCTTCTCAAAAGAATTGTTCCTCTATAAAGAGTATAAATGCTTCTTTCTAGAGATTATCTCTTGAACTCGTCGTTTGTGACCCTATGCAGCTCATAAACCTTTTCTCTTTATTTTTTTCAGTCTTCGATGAATCAAATACTCTTTGAAAAATATCAGCAACATGCATCGGAACAGCTTCATAGAGAATCCCAGAAATCACCCTTTGAACGCAGGACTAGAATTAGCAATGACGAAGATGAGAGCAGACGAGAAACACCCCATAAAGCATCCTCTGATTGCGAGGAAATTGGACAGCATATCAAAACCGAACCTATGGCCGATGAACCTGAAGATGTGACAAAATCACGAGCAGAAATAGAAGAGGCCGATGAAGATGATGCTTATCGGGAGGCAACATCTTCGCCACCCAGTCATACAAGTTACTCTTTCCATTCGGCTGGTGCTATGGCGATGGGAGGTTTATTGCCACCACCGCTGGCCACCGCATCATCGGATGCCTCGGAACATTCGCTGATGAAAATGCAAATGCGTAAGTAATCGATTAGTATGTAAGTTATTTGGTTGCCATTCAATAGCCATACCACAAAAATGTTTGAAAACTTTATAGTAACCACAATTCCTCATCAATTTTCGAATTCCCATTCGACATCGATGTTGCAACACCAACAACAACACAACCACCACTTAGAAGCTCATCGTTTTCCTGCAACACCATTGGATTTCCAGCAGGCCCTCATGTCGGTGGGTCCACCAACATCCAGTCTGGATCCGCCAGTGAATAATAAACATTTCTGTCATATTGTCGAAGGAATTTCAGTTCCAGTTCTGCTCTACAAATACACATGCGTACGCATACGGGCGACAAGCCGTTTCAGTGTAATGTGTGTCAGAAGGCTTTCACCACAAAAGGCAATTTAAAGGTAGGTGATGGGAGGGCTAAGATGGGTGAGAGCGGGATTTGTTATATGTTGTGTTTTCGTTTTTAGGTTCATATGGGCACCCACATGTGGACAAATCCAACATCCCGCCGTGGACGTCGGATGTCTTTGGAATTGCCCATACATCGACCGGGCGGTAGTATGCCACCAGAATCGGAATTTCTACCCCGAAGACCGGATATATTTTTTCCATATTTACCACCGTTTTTAATGGTCTACCACCAAAGGTAAGTTGCCGTGCTATTAAAACATATCACGTATTGAAATGATTTTGAGATCTGGAATTTTCCATGTTTGAGGAAACCTTTTCTTAGATTTTTTTGTGGAAGGTCTAGAGGGCCCTTGTGACTTTTTATGTGACTCTTGATTACAGTATGTACCAAGAAAACCTTCATAAGGTCAATGGGCTTCTAACGATATTCTGTCAATAATCTTAGTTTCTATTTATGACAGATCTTTGCCATTTTAAGAAGGTCTTCCAATGAAATTTTATTTTTTAAGACCTGACAGATAATTCCGTTTATAGTCCCTCATAAGCCTTCCAATCTCGCTTAGCCAGAGTATATAGAAAACCTGTAAAAGGTCACTGGGCTTCTTAAGATATTCAGTCTATGGTAGGCTTTCAAAAGGCCATCTAACTTTGAAGAGTATTCAGAAGGCTTCTTTTTATAGAAGAACTTTGACAGGCTTTCTATATTTCGAAGGCATTCAAATGAAATTCTACTTTTAGAAGAGTGGAAACATAATTCATATAAATCCTTCGAAATATCTTGTCTACTGAAATCCCTCAAAAAATCTTTCCAAATGGGTTATTTTCCGACAACTCCTAAACAGGATTTATACATTAGAAAATTTTTGTATTAACTTTCCTGTCCAGGATATCCTTACAATATTTATACATTAAGGATTTTCTATCTAAGAATGTTTTCCAAAAGTTCTCCTTTAACTTTATGTGATCTTCCTTATATTGAAAAATATTTTATCTTTCACCTTCTGCCAAATAATCTCCCAAAAATTAATTTGTTTTACTCTTTGCTCTCTCTCTCTCTCTTTCTTCTTTATTCCTGCTTTCTTTCTAGCCCGGTGATTTGAATTCAACACCTCCATTCCCGCCCCACATAAATCCGCCTCATTTGCCAAATGGCACAAACTCCGGGCCACCAAAATATCCACCACCTGGCTTACCGCTGGGATTTCCACCATTCCTACAACCTCCCTATGGCTTCAATCCCATGCTGAATCAGGCTCACTTGGAGCGACAAAATAATGCAAAAACCCCGCAAAATCAAGATGAGGACACCACCTCAATGGAACCAAAGAATTTACAGCAGCAGCATAGCAGCGGCAGTAGTAGTCGAGCAGCATCTCCACAACAGCATCTACATCAGCATCATCACTCGCTAAGAACCTCACCAATGGAGAAAGAGGATGCGATGACGTCATCGACATCCAGTTCACTCTGGAATCCAATGATAAAAATTAAAACTGAAAACAATCAAAATGATATTAATCATCTGCAGGATCATAACAGTGAGTCATCTAATCAGGATTAGTTTCATGAAATGGTCCCAAGGATTTGAAATTAATATGGAAATAAAAATGGGATAACCAAAATATCTACAACTTAAACTTAGTGACTTTAAGAGAATCTATCTATACATGCAGACACACACGCATTCACACACACACACACAAACACATATATGATATATATGAGAAAAAGAAATGATTGAAAATCATGGTTTTTAAGGAGTACATATCTTAAAGCTAACAGTCTTTATTTCTCCTCCACCTCTTCGGAGAGGAGATAATATTTTTTCTAGGCTTAAAATCACTTAGTACTAGAGATTAAAGTAATGAAAATGCAGACTAACACACACACACATGCCCACACAGAGAATTAGTTTTAGTTATTTTAGCATATAACCTATACAAACTTACACCTAATTATATTATTACAAACAAAAGCGATACGAGCAGCAGTATAATAATGAGGGAAAAAAAATTGATTGGTATTTTTATTTCAAAATCACACACACACATGCATTGCAAAGAAATGAAATTGCATTTTAGCTTTTAAGCTGTAAAAAGTCGTTCATTTTTTAAGTTTAAATTGTAGTGGCTAAATATATCTAAATGGCCAGAGGAATGATTAAAATATTAAAAATAGGAATAATATGGAAGTACTTATAAATATAATATAAAATATTATACATATGGCCGTAATATCATAACAAAACAAAAAAAAATCTTAAAACAAAATTATAGTGAAACCTGTGGTAGTTGCATATGAAATTAAATTATAAATTATAATTCATTGAGAAATGAAAGAAAGAAAACAAGAATAAATAAAGATATTAAAAATAAAATGCACTGATTATTATTTTTGGTGGTGAGTATCGGTGAGTAAAAAACCCATATGCATTTTAAACATAAACTGTAAACGGATAGAAGTAGAATTATAAAATTTGGGATGAAGGTCACTGATGGTGTATTGGATAGATGCACTAATGTTTTTTTTTTTAAATTCAAACTAACAGTGTACTAAAACTACCAAAAAACACCACAGAGGAGGTGGTTTTGTAATGTGTACTAAGTGTAATTTGGATTTGGGTGAACTAATGGAGCTGGAAATTTGAAATGTTTATATTGGGGTCACTCTTAGAGTGTACCAAATAAGTAAAAAGTATCAGTCGGTTTTTTCGACAGATATATACCCTGAGCTTATATAAAATTATATGCAACAAATTGTTTTCATATATTTGATATTTTCCCTCATAGAACAGTGTTGGCTTATTTGTTCTGGATACCATAGTACATTGTTGTTGCAAAATTGTCAGGCTTATTCCCTTTATTGTTGTTTTTATAAAAACAACGTTTGTTTATTGGTGGAGAACGATGGTAATGTTTACCAAGGGGTAAGGCAGGGAAAGAGCCACCAATTATCATCAGTTGCCTTATTTTTTGCTTGGGATATTCTCCCCAGAAGGTATTTTAAAAACATTTAAAATTTATTTTCATATATAAAATTACGAGGGCGGTTTGGAAAATTCTTAGCCTATCAATGAATGAGAACAGTTAGTTTAAAAAAAATATTTTATTTTTTAATACGATCTCCTGAAATTTCAATACACCTACGAGGGCAGTTCGGAGATTTCTTAGCCTAGCACAAAAAGCGCGGTATAAACTGTAGCTAAAATCATCAAAATATAGGGAGGTACAGTTATATCGGAGCTGTGCGAAGACCTGGGCCAGCAGGTACCAGGTGTACCTAAACTCGTCAAAATACTGAATATAGGGAGGCACTGGTATATGGGGTCTATACGAAGACCAAGACCTGCATAGACAATTTTCCGTCACAGACTGTATTTCCCATTACGAACTCTAAATGAGCAATTTGAAACATTTCCGGTGAATAATGACGCTAAAATCATCAAAATAGCGAATATTGGGAGGTACCGTTATATGGGGGCTATACGAAGACGTGGATCTGCACAGACAGTTTTCTGTGATAGGCTGTAGTATCCATTACGAACTTCAAATACCAAACTTTAAACAATTCTTGTTAATAATGTCACTAAAATCATCAAAATACCGAATATGAGGAGGTACCGTTATATGGGGTCTATACGAAGATGTGAACCTGCACAGAAAATTTTCTGTCGTAGGTTGTAGTATCCATTTCGAACTCCAAATACCTAATTTGAAACAATTTCGGTGAATAATATCGATAAAATCATCAAAATACCGAATATCGGGAGGTACCTTTATATGGGGGCTATATGAAAACGTGGACCTACATGGCCCTGCCTACTGGAAAAATAAACATGTGTGCAAAATTTTAGCCTTCTATCTAAGTTCGATAGCGTATTAAAACAGACGGACAGACAGGCGGACATCGCTTAATCGACTTAGAATTTTACACTGATCAAGAATATATATACTTTGTCGTGTCTAAAAAGTATATTTCGAAGTGTTACAAACGGAATGACAAACTTAATATACCCTCCATATTATGGTGGAGGGTATAAAAATGAACACATGTTAAATGTTGTTTCGATCTGGCAACTCCTTCATATAGAAACAGGTGTTCAAAAAAGACGCATCCGCAATTTCTATATCCTACACCACATAGTGGTAAGGATATTATGTCTTTGTGCATTTGTTTGTAACAGGGAGAAAACAGTGAGATATACCCATAGTTACTTTTGACTATCTTCATAGAATCACATCCTGAGTTGACTTATACATGTCAGTCCGTCCGTCTGTCCATGTATTTTTTTGAACAAAATGCAGGTCGCATTTATAATCCGACTGAGATGAAATTTTGCAAAGAATATTTGTTTGACGAACCCTATTGAAATTGGTGAGAGTTGGTTCATATTTATATATAGTACCCATATATCTTCAACCGATTTTGGGTTAATTGTACACCAAATAGCTAATATAAGTCCAAATGATCTTTATTTTGGTACATACACCGAATTCAGTCTAGAAGCCGCTAAATGAAAAAATCGGCTCAGATATAGCTATAGCTACCATATATACAAGGTGAGATGAAAAAACTGCAACCAACTTCAGACTGTTGTCATATCCAAGCCACTGGTCCAACAGCTGTAAAAATTATTTCAGTGACAGCTCATTATATTGTTTATTAAGTTATTCGTGATGGAATTCGTAGCCCGACATTCTTGATGTCATGGACGGAAAAAAAAACAGCAACATCAGCAGAAATGGTTCGAAAAGTAAAGAAGCGACTTGATCGAAACCCGCGTCGCAGTGGCCGAAAAATGGCTCTAGAGCTGAATATATCGCAATATTCCATTTGGCAAATATTGAAAAATGAGCTCGGGGTAAAACCATGAAATTCCAAAAAGTGCAAGAACGTACACAGCAACAGAAAGAAAATAGACTCAAAAGAGCTAAAGAGTTGCTTCGCTTGGCCGAAAGTGGTGAACTGCCGAATTTGGTTTTCTCCGTCTCCGATTAGAAAACATTCGTTGTCCAGCGGTTTGTAAACAAACAAAATTATCGTGTTTACTTGCCAAAGAGGTTAGCTGAAAATGTGCACCTTCGGTTGGCCACCATAACAGCCGCTCGTATTAATCGACCGTGGCATAAAAATAAATGCCGAATATTATCGCGAAAATATTCTGGAGGGTGTATTAAAACCTTGGGCATGCAAACATTTTGGCCGCAGACCTTGGACATTCCAACAGGACTCAGCACCATCTCAGTCAGCACGCGTCACCGAAGAATGGTTATAAAATAAGGTTCCTCACTTCTTTTCCATCGCGCAATGGCCACCAAAATCTCCGGATACCAATCCGTTGGACTATTGTGTCTGGAGTATTTTGGAAAGCAAGGTTGACTCTAAAAAATACCAAAGTTTCGATCACCTCAAGCAAACGATTTGCCGGGAATGGGCCAAAATACCGCAGTGCAACATTCGGGCAGCGTGTGACGGTTTCATTGGCAGTTTGAAGGCCATAATAATTGTAAAGGTTGGTGCTATTTCCGACATTTTTTGCTTTCATCCAATAAAATTTAAGAAAAATGTAAAAATTATGGCGTTTGACTTTGTTGTTCAAATATTATTGTTGTGGAGTGCATATTATGCATGTGAGGGAGTTAAAATCCCAAATCGGATGTAAGATATACATTGGAGCTAAAGCTATATCTGAAGCTTGACAAAAATAAGGCACTTATTTCGGAGCTGTGTCTGATAACTTTTACCGCAGACATATTACGCATGTGAGGGACTTAAAACCTTAAATCGTATGAAACATATATATGGGAGCTATATCACAACCGATGTTCACCAAGTTTGAAGTACTGCATTATACGATGAATTCAGTCGTAATTGCCAAAATTCAGTCTATTTGGGCTGATATTAGCCATTTGGTGCATAATTAACTTGATATCAGAAAAATATATATATGGAAGCAATATCCAAATCTGAACCGATCTCGATAAAATTTGATAGAGGTATGTTTGAGCAGTATCTGATGTCCGGTACCAAATATCATTCTTTTGGAGTGCATATTATGCATGTGAGGGATTTATACCCCCAAATCGGATGAAACATATATATGGGAGCTATAGCTATATCTGAACCGATTTTCTCTAAATTTGATATACTTGTTTCTAGGCTGAATTCGGTAGGATGTATCAAAATACAGGTCAATTGGACTTATATTGGCCATTTGGTGCAAAATTAACCCGAAATCGTTTGAAGATATATGGGAGCTATATCTAAATCTGATCCGACTATCACCAATTTCAATAGGGTTCATCCTTTGTCCAAATAAATATTGTTCGCAAAATTTCATCTCAATCGGATAATAAATGCGACCTGCATTATGTTCACAAGGATACATGGATAGAAAGACGGGCTTATACGGAATCGACTTAGGAAGTCATTCTATGAAGATCTTCAAAAGTACCAAGTATAGGTCTATCTCGCTTCCTTCTCCTTTTTCCAGTTAAAAAACTTATTCACTTTTTTTGCTTTCCTGAATATTTACTTATGTAGTTGTTTTCAAAAACAACAGATAGTTAGTGAATTTTGTTAAAATAAAAAAAAGAAAACTTACTTTATCTCTCTAATTCCGTAATATTTTTATAATGTAGCAAAACATCCGCAAAACATTTTCTCATGAGGTTAGAAATAATTAAGGAATTGGAACAATATAAATCGCCTTCGAAGTTTTATCACTAGGTATAACAACGAAATAAATTTATAATACTATCTCAACCCAACAGCATCATTTTTTGTTGTTGTCGTTTCCTTTTGTTTTAATTCAATTGAAATTCATATACTTAAAGATCAGTTTTTTTTTTTAATAAAATTCATTACACATGCGTATGAAAATTGGCACGTTCCACCACCAAGGAAATATCACACACGCCAGCACATTCATCTTCGTTTTTTGGTTTATGGCGCTGCATAACATCCAGTGAAGGGTAAGTTGTAAATCAATGAAATAAACATATGTTTTAATTCGAACCACTTATCACATTCGATAACACCCACTCTACGCATCCTCCTTCGAGTGACTTGAAGGGAAGAATCGAAATCACAAATAAGAAAAAACGAAACAAAACGACACTAAACTAAACTTCCTATTTGAATTCATTGATAATATTAAGCAATTGGGGGATGGATGGAAGAAACAATTGTTGCTGGTAAATGATATTTCAATGTTGAATAAAATTCCAAATATTTTAACTACATTTTAAAATTGTTTCCAAAAAACCAACAAAAGCTGGCATATCATATGGTAAACGAAGATCTTTGAATGAAACAATGCCACAAGCCAGGCATTTATCATCTTGAGAACACACACACACCCATATGGACCGCCAACTCTCCCCTTACTTAAAGAGATATATCTTCCAAAGCGTAGAACATCTTCCGTATTTAAACATGTCCCCCACCCCAAAAAAGCACCCATCGCAGAATGGCTTGCAAGAACATAAGTTTATTAATGATGAAGTTAATATTTTCTACCATGCCACACATATTTCGAACACAAGTAGCACTTGTGCCACACGCTGATGCCTTTCTGCGGTGGCTCTTTTACACTGTTAATGGCCCTACATGTCTCACTGTCCTTATGTCACATATGTCTGTCTGTCTGTCTGCCTCTGACTGAAGTTGTTGTGGTTTCATGAGTTCACTTATAATTCATAAGGATTGTGTGCAACTGACGGCATTGTTGTTGCTGGTTGTCTTATTTATTGTACATTTTAACATATTTGTTAAATATTTTCCACAATTACCACCCAAAAAATATACGGGGAAAATTTTGTCAGATGGTTCTAAAGGGATACACCACAAGCTTTAATATTCACTACAGGCCAATCAAAATCTGGAGCCACGTGAACAAAAAAATCCATTAAAAGGTAATGTAAACAAACAACATATTATATTACATGGGTAATAATGGGTAATTATATATAAAATGACTAGTTAAGAAAGAAACCAGTAAGGAAAGGTAAAAAGTCGGGAATTTATGTGAAGTAGATCATACCAACTATGAACCAAATAAACGTTGCTGTATAGTGCATAGTTTAACTTCGATAAGAATTATATTAAACAAGTAAAAAACCAGTGCAGAAAGACCTAAAATCGGGCGGGGCCCGATGATACCCTACACCATTTTGCTAACTTAGTTGAGCTCCACATAACTAGTAAAAGTTTTTATGGGATTCAATCATACACCCTATGATTATAATTATAATTTAAAATTTAAAGGACTAATACGCCGAAGCATTTGTATCTTTTAAATTCGGACTTGTATTGCCTATTTGGTGCAAAATTAATTCTAAATCAGATAAAGATATATATGGGAGCTAAATCCAAATCTGAACCGATCTCGATAAAATTTGGCAAAGATATTTCTGAGCTGTATTTGATATATTTCCCTGAATATCGTTGTTACGGAGTGCATATTACGGCTGTGGGTAACAAATACAACAAATCGAACCGATCTTCACCTAGACTCAATTCGGTCGTATGTGCCAAATTCCATCCTATTTGGGCAAATATTAGACGTTTGGTGCACAATAAAAGGTAAATCGAACGAAGTTATATATGGGAGCTATATCCAAATCTGAACCGATCTCGATAAAATTTAGCAAAGGTATTTCTGAGCTGCATTTGATATATTTCCCCAAATATTGTTGTTACAGAGTGCATATTACGACTGCGGAGGACAAAAATAACAAATCAGATGAACAATATATACGGGAGCTATAGCTATATCTGAACCGATTTCTATCAAATTTGGCATACGTATTTGTAGGGCTAATTTGGTTGTATGTGCAAAATTCCATGCTATTCGGGCTGATATTACACGTTTGGTGCACAAGAAAAGGCAAATCAGACGAAGATATATATGGGAGCTATATCTAAATTTTTACCGATTATCTCCAATTTCAATAGGGTTCGTCCTTGGGCCAAACAAATGTTGTTTGGAAAATTTCATCTCAATCGGATAATAAATGCGACCCGCATTTTGTTCACAAAAATACATTGACAGTCGGACGGACGGATGGACAGACGGACTGACATGCAGAAAGTGATTCTATGCAGATCATCAAAAGGAACTATGGGCCTATCTCGTTTCCTTTTGCCTGTTACAAACAAATGCAGAAAGACATAATACCCTGACCACCTTGTGGTGTAGGGTATAAACATTAAGTTCGGTCGGACCAAACTTTGAATACCCTCCACCTTAGGGTAAAGGAAACATTAGAGCCCATTATGACCCACAATTTTTTGGCACATTCATGGGAAAATATGCCAAAAATCATCAAAATACCGAATATCGGGAAATACGGCTATATGGGGCTATACAAAAACGTGGACCTATACATACAGTGTTTCGCCACCGGAGTTAGAACCCATTATGACCAACAAATACCAATTTCTAGACAAATCCGGGAAGAAATGTGGCAAAAACCATTAAAATGCGGAATATCGGGAGGTACCGTTATATGGAGCCTATACCAAATCGTGGACCTATACATACAGTGTTTCGCCACCGGAGCTAGAACCCATTATGACCTACAAATACCAATTTTCAGACAAATCCGTGAAAAAATGTGGCTAAAATTATAAATTAACGAATATCGGAAGGTACCGTTATATGGGGACTATAGCAAAACGTGGACCTATAACTACAATGGTTTGCCACACGATCTGGGACCAATTATGAAATGAAATTATGAAATATTCGGTTGAAAAAAGTCTATTTAACTTGGACTGATATTACATTTATGATGAGCAATAAACGTACAATCGAATGAAGATGTATATCGAAGCTATATAAAAATCTGAACCGGTTTCGATAAAATTTGGCAGAGGTATTTTCGAGCAGTATCTGACGCTCTGCATTAAATATCATTGCTGTAGAGTGCATATTACGGATGTCAGTGACTTTCACACCAAGCTATATAAATATAGATGCTATAGCTATACCTGAACCGATTTTCACCAAAGTTTGAAGCGCTTGCTTTTAGGCTTAATTCCGTCGGAAGTGCCAAAATTCGTTCATTTGGGTTGATGTTTGCAATTTGGTAACAAAGATCATTCTTGTGGAGTGGATATTACGCTTGTGAGGGACTTAAACCCCAAAATCGGATGAAACATATATATGGGAACTATAGCTATATCTGAACCGATCTTCACACAAATTTGAATTACTTTTTTCTAGGATAAATTCAGTCGGAATTGCCAATATTTTAGTCCATTTGGGCCTATATTTGCAATTTCATGTACAGTAAACCTGATATCGAAAAAAAAGATGTAAATGGGAGTTATAACCAAACCTTATCCGATCTCGATAAAATTTGACAGAGGTATTTCTTGACACTATTTGATATGTAGTACGATAGATCATTGTAGTGGAGTGCATATTGCGCATGTGAGGGGCTTAAAACCCTAAATAGGATTTTCTCCAAATCGGAAGTACTTGTTTCTAGGCTGAATTCGGCCGGATGTGCCAAAATTCAGGTTATTTGGACTGATATTGAACATTTGGTGCATAATTAACACGAAATGGGTTGAAGATATATGGGAGCTATAACAAAATTTGAACCGATTCCCACCAATTTCAATAGGGTTCGTCTTTGGGTCAAACAAATATTGTTTGGAAAATTGGAGTCTCACTCGGATAATGAATGTGACCTGCATTTTGTTCACAATAATACATGAACGGATAGACAAAGTGACATACAAAAATCGACTCAGAAATAATGGTCTTTGGTACCAGATAGCAGATACAGCTTAGAAATAAGGGCCTAAAATTGTCAGGATCGGTTCAGATTTGGATATAGCTTCCATATATATCTTTATCCAATTTCAGGTTTATTGTGCACCAAATAACCTGAATTTTGGCACATCCGACCGAATTCAGACTAGAAACAAGTGCTTCAAATTTTCAGATATAGCTACAGGTCCCATATATATGATTCATCCGATTTGGGGTTTCAAGTCCCTCACATTCGTAATATGCACTCCATAAGAAAGATATTTGGTACCAGATATCAGACACAACTCAGAAATAAGTGCCCGAAAATTTTGTCAAGATCGGCTCAGACTTGGGTAAGGCTCCCATATGTATCTTTATCCGATTTCAGGTTTATTGTGCACCAAATGGCTAATATAAACTTATAATCTTAGTAAAAACATTGCACAATGGACAAACATCCAATTTTTCTGACCAAATTTATTTCAACGTCCATATATGTAAAACTTAAAAACCAACAGTGACCTCAATATCAGAATTTCAGCTCCGCAATTTCTCCTTTACCAAATGTAGTACCATTAATTACAATTATTGTACCCATTTCCAAAATCACCTCTTCTTAACCATAGACATCAATAGTGACGTCCATATCAAATTTCGAGGTTCCAGCTCTATCCTTTCACCCAATACCCAATTAAGTACCACTTAGAGCTTTTCGAACATTTATAAAATACATTTTCAAAATCACCTCCATATTTCAGACTCAGACACCAAGAGAATAATCATAGTACCCATTTCCGAACCCATCTACATATATCAAATCCAGATACCTTAATATCAAATTTGAGGATTCCAGACCTATGCCTTCACCAAATATCAAATTTTGTACCAATACCGAATACCCAATACCGAATTTAGTATCCCTTAGTACTTTTCGAACAATTATAATGCATATTTCCGAAACCACCCCCACATGTCCAGGCTGCACATGACCAGCGACCCTAATATCAAATTTCAGATTTTAAGCAATATCTGTTCACGCAATTCCAAATTGTACCAAACAGAGTATTATTGAGTACTTTTCGTGCACTTGTAGTACACTTTTCTAAAAGCATATTTTTATTACAAACCTACCAACAATAGGGACCCCAATACAAAATTTCAAAATTTTAGCTTCATCCGTTTATCCTAAACCAAACTCTTCCGAATTCAAACTTATTTTCTAACCATGATTCTCATACAATATTGCTAGTTTCTAGCTTTATCCGTTCACTTTGGTACTAAATGGTACCCTTTTAGAAGTTTATTACCATTTTGGAACATTTCGTAACCTTGAAGTTGAATTTCAAAAAACCCTTTGGCACAAAACATGCACTCCATCAATTTTTAGCTCATTCCATTTGTCCGGCCCTAAGTGCCAAATTCCATCCCATTTGGACAAATATTAGACGTTTGGTGTTCAATATAAGGTAAATCGGACGAAGTTATATATGGGAGCTATATCCAAATCTGAACCGATCTCGACAAAATTTGGCACATGTATTTCTGGGCTGTATTTGATTGTAACAGAGTGCATATTACGACTGCGGAGGACAAAAATAACAAATCGGATGAACAATATATATGGGAGCTCTCACTATATCTGAACGGATTTCGATCAAGTTTGGCATACTTATTTTCAGGCCTAATTTGGTTGTATGTGCAAAATTTCATACTATTCGGGCTGATATTACACGTTTGGTGCACAATAAAAGGCAAATCGGTTGAAGATATATATCGGAGCTACATCTAAATTTTGACCGATTATCTCCAATTTCAATAGGGTTCGTCCTTGGGCCAAACAAATGATTTGTGCAAAATTTCATCTGGATCGGGCAATAAATGCGAACTGTACTTTGTTTACAAAAGTACATGGACAGACGGACAGACGGACGGACATGCATAAATCGACTCAGAATGTGATTCTATGCAGATCATCAAAAGGAACTATGGGTCTATCTCGTTTCCTTTTGCCTGTTACAAACAAAAGCACAAAGACATAATACTCTGACCACCTTGTGGTGTAGGGTATAAAAAAATATCGTGGAGTTTTCTAATATCCCTGCAGTCAACTCTTTAGGAGGAGAAGAAGAACAAAGGATAGTTCCGCCGAAGCCTCCGTCTTTAATTCATTGTCTGGAACGATGGCATAGCAACGGATAAAACAGAGAAAAATTATGCCGTGAGTCATTACTGAGTATTTCATCACCTAATCCAACATTTAGCAGATCCACCTTTTGATAAAGTACCCATTTTTAATTTAGTTAAGATTCGTTAGGATTCCCAAGTTTTAATTATTACGGAGGGTACTAATAATTCGCCAGGACCGAATTTACGTTTTTCATTGGTTTCTATTTGTTATCCAGCAAGTATGTCATACTCCGACACAGATGCTGGCTCTTTGTCGCTACCTCATGTTGCCGTTGTGTTTTATGAAAGAAGATGACACCAGACGTGTTGCACATACGAACAACACCAACAACCAACACCAGACGACAGCCAACAACAGCAACACTTGTCATTTTCATAAATAAAACTCTATTTGTTATTGTCTTCGACGGTGTGGCAGGCAGGAGGGGATGTCACACAGCAGCCCTTTCTTAGCTACTTGTATTTTATGATTTAAATGCAAAATTTAATTTTGACTGCGGCACACGAGTTGTTGTAGCAACGACATTATGAAAGAGGGGGTTATGGTGGCGCTCGGGACTGTGCGTGTGAAATAAATTACTTTTTTTCTAGACCGCAGCAATATGCTAAATGCATAAAGTAATTAAAATTATTTAAATTACACAATGATGATGACGATCGCATTAAAATGAGTTCGTTAAAATTTTTGCAAACATTTTCAGGAGGCCATAATAAACATACCATAAATGAGGATTAATGATAATTGAAGGGGGAAGTATGTTTGGTGCTTAAGGTTAGACTTTGGAAATTGGAGAGATTAAAAATAATTTAAAATCTTGGAATTGTACCGTATTTATGAGATAAGCATCATATATGTTTCTAATGATAAACCCGAACACCAGCGGTATGTATTATTGCTCCATATCGTTAGAGCTACAAATGAGGAAATAAGAATTTAAAGTTAGGTTATTTAAAAAAAGTAAAAAAGCAGAATACGCTCCACCATTTAGAACAGATTTAGAAATTTTCAAAAAAAAAAAAAAATGGATAAAATCCGTTAAAAATTGTGTTAAAACATTAAAAATACCGAATGTAGGCGTTATATTAGGGTCTATACGACGACGTGGATCTGCATAGGCCACTTTTGTCATAAACCATTAGAATATTCAAATGCGAAACTTTTAAAAAAATTCTGTGAATAATGTAGCTAAAATCATCAAAATTCCGAATATCGGGAGGTACCGTTATATGGGGGCTATACGAAGACGTGGACCTGGACAGTCAATTTTCGAAAAAAGGTGCGAAGATCGACAATATCGGCCCACTGCATCAAGTACCTCACCCACAATGGGTCAACATTTGGAATAATAATAAGTCTAATAAAATGTGAAGTAAGAATCCGATTGTCTTCAAATTTCGCACATCACAATATTTCTACCATCAAAAGATCTGCTGTTATGACGGAGTATATCGGACCGCTTCTTCTAGTACCTTCCCCACAAATGGCCAAAATTTGGAATAACTATAATTCGTATAAAATGTGAAATAAGAGTCCAATTGTCTGTAAATAACACATATTCCAATATTTCTATTAGTAAAAGATCTTGTGAGAAGTTAGGATATATCGGCCCACTCCTTCTGGAACCTCCATCACAACGGTGTTTAATTCTCAGATTCTCTTCAAATTTCATATTCGTATATCTACGTATTTTTATCAATCAAAGATGTGTCAATAAAGAATTTAACGGCTCACTCACATGACTGGCTAAAGGTATGCATCTGTCGACAAAACCGATTGATACTTTTTAACTTGCTTTATTTGGTATTTGACAAGCACCTTGGCAGGAAACCGGTACCATCGACGTCATATAATTTTTAAGACTTCTATCCCACCAGCAAAAATGTAATTGGACCCAATATTCAATCCCGATCCTCACGATTGGAGGTATTTAAACTCCGGCCCTGCCGAACCTATTATCTTTTTTTTTTTCTTTTTCTTTAAGTTTATGCAAGTTTATGCAAGACAACCGGTTGGACTTTCCTGCGAGTGATCTTAAAAAGTACTCAAGCAGTACCAATACGTTTTACTACGTATTACTACGTATTACTAGAGAGATGCGAAAAGATACGGCTGCCAGAGACCTTAATATGTACTGAAACAGGATCTGCAAGTATATGATAGTACTGAAGCATGATCGGCAAGGATATGCTAGGTTATGTCTGCGAAAGACTTTAATAAGTACTCAAACATGTCCTTCAAGAATAGCAAGAGACCTTAAGCTTGATCCACAAGGATATGCGAAGTTACGTCTGCGAGAGACCTTATAAATACACAAGCTGGATTTTCCAAGACATGTTGGGCTATGTCTGCGAGAGACCTTAATAAGTTTTGGCTTCCCAAAAAAGAAGTTCCACGTCTTACCGTAGCCTTCATATAAATGTGTTTCCTGATGTACAATTCTTCCTACTCCTCCAAATATTTATATTTTACAAATATTCAATAAAGGTCGATATTATTAAAGTTCGACTCCGTTATAATTAGTTCAATATAACTTCACACACATCCCCACACAGTACGTGGGGGATGTACAATATGTATTTGAAACGTTTTTCATTGCTGTTAAACGATCGCCTTGTTCCTTTTGAAAGCTTTGTTTTATGCTATAAATCTTATTCCAAAGGAACTTCCAACCTCATCCCCAATTCCCCCATTTTGGTAATAGTTTCTCATAAATTACACATCATTATATCTATGATTACAAGGTCATTAAATAACCTATGATCATCATAATTTCAATTTTGTCTGGCTATCATAAATCCTTTTACATTTTCCAACTCAAACTCTCGCCAAACAAAAAAAAAAAGCACAACTAAAACTATTAAAATTTTATGTTGAGTGTCTAATAAATGTCTACACACTTTTGCTAGGGATTTCTTTACTGCATTTCATTCCCATAAAACATCTGATGTCTGTGCAATTTACAACAAGTTGCCGGGTACGATGCTCTGCGTCTGTCTGTCTGGAAATTTTCGATTTTCCACTACCATGCATATTTCCCGAGAAATGCAATTAATATAATCATCATATTTCATAAAGCATAAGAAAAGCATAGAACATTTAATAAAAATGCGATGCAATCACACCGAAACGCCATATCAACTTCAACATTACGTTTTGGAGCTCGCTGAATGTGTCTAGGGCATTGTGGTAATTGGTGATGTATAATTCAAATTGTGTTGCGGTTTGGAGCAACCGGTTATTTTTATCTTCACAAAAATAATATTTTTAAAAAACGTTTGTAAGTATTTTGAAGCTTTTCACCAGGGTTGCGCTATAACTTGATATCTACATCGGAAAAAAAAACTTTTTATTCCTTTTTCCCTAATTCAAGATTTTTTTTAATTTTTGAGATTAAACCATCTTTGGAGACAAAGTGAGAATAGTAACTATATATATATTAATGTTCGTGTGGAATATATTGACAATAATTCCATTCAACTATATTGAGAAACCCATTAAAACTAATCATAATCCTCCAAATATTTTTTCAAATCGAGAGTTACCTCCACTGGAAGAACCTGAGGTTAAGTAACACATATAACCAAAATTTTGCTAAAAATAGTTTGAAATACCAACACATTTTTTTATATGGAGGGGTATGTTAAGTTTGTCATTCCGTTTCTCGTCGTCGATTTAGCCACGTCTTTCTGTCTGTCTATCCGTTTGTTGTAATCACGCTAGAGTCCAAAAGGCATGTAATAGGAAAATTTTGCATAGAATTGCGTTTTGTCTGCAGTTAAGACCAGTTCGAAGATAAGCCATGTCTGTCAACGTTTTCGTATGGCTCCTATATAATTGTACTTCCAAATATTCGGTATGATGATTTTAGCGACATTTTGTACCGGAATTTTTTAAAATTTGGTATTTGAAGTTCCCAATGGGTAATATCATCTGCAACAGAAAATTCCCTATAAAGGTCCATGTCTTCGTATAGCCCCTATATAATTGTGCCCCTCATGTTCCGTTATTTTTACGATTTTATCCATACTTCCTAACATAATAGTTTAAGATTCAGTATTTAGAGTTTATATTAGGGTCTATGTCATGTGGTAGAACTTTATCTGTATAGATCCACTTTTTTCGAATATACCCCATATATAGTTGTACCTCCCGATATTCGGAATTTTGACCATTTTTGGTAAATTTTCTAAAGGAATAGTTTAACAAACGGTATTTAGAGCTTATAATATGTTCTACCTTCTACAGGTGCACATTTTCCTATAGCCCCCATATAAAGGTGCTTACCGATATTGGGCATTTTGACGACTTAAGCCACAATTTTCTAACGGAATTACCTAAAATTCAGATTATGGATTTCGTAATGGGTTCTTCTGCTTATTTTAAACAGTTTCTATATAAGGCAAAGTTTTTCTATACCTCTATCCTCCCGATATTAGGTATTTTGATTGCTGAAGCCAACTTTATTATGGTTTGAAATTTATGAAATTATTTTTACATGAGTTACTCTCCAAATTGTTGAACTTAACTTCTCCTTTACATGTTATAATTCAGGTTCACATCATAGAAACCTTAAGATTTATACCTTTAGGCGTGCTACATCCAAGTTTAAACCGATCCCTACAAAATTTAGCTAAGGTATTTCTGACCTGTATTTGATATTTCCCCAAATATCGTTTTTACAGAGAGCATATTACCTATACGGAGGACAAAACAAGTAAAAAATAGAATCCGTTAAAAATTCTGTTAAAATCTTTAAAAATACTGAAAGTAGCCGTATTTCCATACATTTGAGCTGATATTAACCACTTGGTGCACAATAAACCTGAAATCTGATAAAGGTATATATGGGAGTTATATCCAAATCTAAACCGATCTTGATAAAATTTGAAAAATCAGAGGGATGTATGTGATATCTGGTACCAAATATGATTCTTGTGGAGTATATAAGGAACTTAAAATCCCATATCGGATGAAACAACCTATAGCTAAATATAAACCGATTTTCAGCGAATTTGAAGCACTTGTTTCTAGAATGAATTCAGTTGGAATTGGAGTTGGAATTGCCAAAATGAGCATTTTGGGCTGATATTAGCCATTTGGTGCACTATAAATCTAACATCGGATAAAGATATGTATGGGAGTTATATTCAAGTCTGATCCGATCTGGATAAAATTTAACTGACGTATTTCTGGACTGTATTTGATATTTGGTACCAAAAATCAATGTTTTGGAGTGTATATTACGCATGTAAGGGACTTAAAACCCCAAATCGGATGAAACATATACGTTGGAGCTATAGCTATATCTGAACTGAATTTCACCAAATTTGATGTACTTGCTTCTATACTAAATTTGGTCGGATGTGCCAAAATTCAGTTAATTTTGGCTGACATTAGCCATTCGGTGCACCATTAACCCGAAATCGGTTGAAGATATATATGGGAGCTATATCTAAACTGGAATCGATTCTCACCAATTTCGTCCTTGGGCCAAACAAATATTAGTTGCAAAATTTCACCTCAATCAAATAATAAAGGTGACCTGCCTCGCTTCCTTCTTCCTGTTACAAACAAATGCTCAAAGACATAATACACTTAACTCTATGTGGTGTAGGGTATAAATATAAAATCGTATAAAACAACTTTATTTGGTCAAATGTAGCGTCTTTGATGTATTATCTTCATAAAATTACAGGGTAATATTACATCAAATTAGAGTTATATCCGAATCTGAATTCTGAATTCGACAAAATTTGCAAGGGTGTTTTTAAGATGTACCCAATATCTTGTACTGGAAGTCCTTGTTATGGAGTGTATAATACGGATTTGGATGACTTATATATAAAATCGGATGACACCATAACCTAGCACCCATTTTCGTTAGTTTCATTTTGCGGTTTTGCATTTGTGTGGTAATCGGTTTTCGGCTCCTTTTCACATAAGAAAATTAAAAATGAACATATTTCTAATAAACCAGACATCTAATAAAGCAGACCTGTAGTATATCTCTAATAATTGCCAGTGAAAGACAATTTCTATGCGACGCAACCCTTTCAATGCCACAACGAGAGATAGTGTATTTAGAACTTACCTCCTGGAAAGATATGACAGATTTAATAAAAACTACATTTAAATGTCTGGCAAAGTGTCTGGGACACGGAATTTCGTTTTGCATTTTGTCGCATTGCATATTTATATCAAAAAAGTGGAAAAAACGCAAAAACACATCAAGTTGGAACATTATTCAAATTGGTGAGTGGAGTGAAATTTTTAATTTCAAATTCATCTCCTGACAACGGCAAAATATGTTGCACATAAAACACATTCGAATTCGAATGGCAACAACAACAACAGCAGCAAAAAAATGAGTTGTAACTCACAACGTCTGGCATTTGTGCGATTCATATTTATGTGGCATGCAATTTGTTTGATGTTTATGAATAATTAACAATGTGGTCTGGTCGGGTCTGGTCTGGCCGTTTTGTGTCTGGTTGTCCCCATCTTTGTTGCACTGATGAGGTGTTGTTGTTGTGACAACACTTTTCATCTAATGTTGCCTTATGGGAATTATGAAAAATTGTTTTAATTCGAAAAAGGAATATTTGGAGTTTTTTTCTTAATTTTTTTTTTTTTTTTTGGTTTGCTTGGTCTCCCTCAAACCAGAAATTAATGTTATTTATCATACATGGCTGCACTTGAAATACTTGAAACTCTAAGCGCTTGCAGACGACACTGGACGACAATGGTTGGGCGGCTGGGCTCTTTTGAAGTTTGCCTAATTGGTTAAGAGACTGGCGCTAAGATGGCACGGCATAAATCACAAAAATGTCTTTCCACTATTGGCAACAATGTTACTCAATATGTCGCTGGGACATTTCACAGATTTCTGTTAATTATCTTTGAAATGTTTACAAATTATGAGAAAATTTAATGAGGTATTTATGAAAGATGGGAGAAAATGTTAAAAGATTTTGCAGTAGCGAATGCGTAGAAATAAAATTGCTTGATGACGTGAGAGTTTTGAGTAGCAAAACTGAGTATGCTTGAAGTTGTTTTGAAGAAATCGATTTATAATATTGAATATGAAGCTCGTCATTCCGTTTGTAACTCGTAGAAATATACATTTTAAGCCCAACACTGGAATTGTTTCAAATTTGGCATTTGAAGTTCGAAATGGATACTACAGCCTAGGACAGACAATTGTCTGTGCAGGTCCCCGTCTTCGTATAGCCCCCTTATAACGGTGCCTCCCTATATTCGGTATTTTGATGATTTTAGCGACATTATTCACCGGAATTGTATTAAATTTGTTGTTTAAAGTTCGTAATAAATACTACAGCCTAAGGCAGAAAATTGTAGCCCCCATGTGACGGTACCTCCCGATAATCGGTATTTTGATGACTGTAGGTAGCTACATTATTCACCGATTTTTTTCTAAATTTCGCATTTGAATATTGTAATGGCTTATGAAAAAAATGACCTATGCAGGTCCATGTCGTCGTATTGACCCTAATGTAACGGCTACATTCGGTATTTCTAAAATTTTAACGGATTTTATTGTTTTTGAGAATTGTCAAATTGGTTCCAAATGGTGGAGGGTATTCAAAGTTTGGCCCGACCGAACTTACAGCTTTTTTACTTGTTATGATTTGTGTCGCACTTTTCACCGGAATTGTTTCAAATTTTTTTTTAGCCAGGTCCAGATCTTCGTAAAGACTTCAACTGATATTCGGTATTTTAACGATTTTAGCCCCATATTTCACCGGAATTGTTTCAAATTTGGTACTTGGAGATCGTGAATGGTACTACCTCCTGTGATAGAAAATATCCTTTATAGATTCGCGCCTTTGTATAACCCCTATATAATTGTACCTAACTATATTCGCTATTTTAATTCAACAAATTTTCCTGCAAATTTTCAAACAGACTACAGCATCGCCACTTGGAACTGGAGATATTGCATCAGAATCGGAGGTACCTCTAAATAATTTAGATTTTGTATGCAAATATCTATTTATCGGTAAAAAAAAATTGGAATGTGTAACGGAATTTGGTCCACAATTTAGATTTTGTTCAGATTTGGATTCTGTTCAGATTTGAATGCAGCTTCTATATAAATTTCGCCCGATTTCATGTCAAATTTTAATAAAGTTTGGAATACGTGATGAAATTGGGTACAAAAGTAAATTTGCGAAATTATATTGAAATCGTTTAAAATTAGGATAAAGCTCCTATATATATTTTTGACCGATTTCATGTTTTTGATGCAGCAAACAAGATATGTATTTGTCACTATGCGTTTTGTTATTCAAAATCTTGAAAATCCCATGTGGGAAAAGTAGCACAAGAAACTGTCCGATCGCTACCATCTTTATAAGAGATCTTGTGTTGATGGAAATATTGAGATGGACCAAGTCTGGAATGGAATCAGATGTTGATTTCGCTTTTTATGAGCTTCATGGATATTCAAAATTTTGAGCCTTTGTGGGGGAGGTACCTGAGAGAGAGAGGACCGATATATCTCATCTTCACAACAGATCTGTGTTAATAAAAATAATAGGATGTGTGAAATATAAAGAGAACCTGATGTTTATTTCAGATTTTATAAACGTTTTGGTTATTCAAAATTTTGACCCTTTGTGGCGCAGGTACTTGATGGAGTAGACCGATATTGTCCATTTTCGCGCCTGACCTAGCACTGATACAAATATTAGGATTTGCAAAGTTGGTGTAAAATCGGATTATCGTTTCTCTTTCTGTGCAGAAAGTATTTTTTTTTTTTTTTTTCAAAATGTTGACCATTTGTGGGGGAGGTATCAGTATTAGTGAACCGATATTGCCCATCTCCGAACTCGATCTAGATTTGACAAAAATATTACGACGCACCGAGTTTGGAGCAAATTGGATACTTTAGATCGACTCAAAATGTTCTGAAACGGATCTGGTTCGAAGAGACCTAGGGTCTAAAACCGTTATTTCGACTAGGCACGTTTTGACCGTATCAAATGATATATACCCTCTCTAACCATATGGCTGAAAAGAAGAAATATTTTAAACAAAATTTCACTATCTCAGAATGGAGCATATATCTATGTACAATAGTTTTTATGAAGAATACATGGAAAATTACAAACTAAAATGAAAATTATGTCTTCTTGCGCTGTTAGTTTAACACGTATCCAATCAGAGTCAGAATCTCTCTTTATACTTCATTTTTTGGGAAAAATGTCAAAATAGGAATTATTCTAGATCAAATTTAACGGTGATTCTGTGAACAAAAAAATGTGTATACTTAATATGTACCATAAAAATGGTGTTTATAAAAACAGCTAGGGTTTCGGAAGAAAATCTGGAAAATTTAGCACTTTCTTCCAATTTGCTGCAATTTTTCATATAATTTGACAAACATATATAAAGAGATCCCCTAAATGTATTTATTGTGGATGTCAATCCATATTTTCGAATGATTACAATCGATTTGGATGAAAATTAAAATTATTTTCAATAACTACGATTCCGTTTAAAGAGAGTTTCTTACCATATTAAAAAAACCAGTAAAGAAAGTCCTAAAGTCGGGCGGGCCGATTTTATGATACCCTATACCACTTTGATAATTTAGTTGAGCTCCACATAACAATTAAAAGTTTTTATGGAAGAATACAATCATACACCCTATGATCATAATTATAATTTAAAATTCAAAGGACTAAATATGCCGAAGCATTTGTATCTTTTAAATTCGGACTTGTATTAACCATTTGGTTCAAAATTAATTTGAAATCAGGTAAAGATATATATGGGATCTCGATAGTATTTGGCAAAGATATTTCTGAGCTGTATTTGATATTTGGTATAATACCAATTCGGTCGTATGTGCCAAATTCCATCCCATCTAGGCAAATGTTAGACGTTTGGTGCACAATTAAAGGTAAATCGGACGAAGTTATATATGGGAGCTATATCCAAATCTGAACCGATCTCGATAAAATTTAGCAAGGGTATTTCTGAGCTGTATTTGATATATTTCCCTGAATATCGTTGTTACGGAGTGCATATTACGGCTGTGGGTAACAACAAATCGGATGAACAATATATATGGGAGCTATAGCTATATCTGAAACGATCTTCACCAAATTTGGCATACTACCTTCTAGATTCAATTCGGTCGTATATGCCAAATTCCACCCCATTTAAGTAAATATTAGACGTTTGGTGCACAATAAAATGTAAATTGGACGAAGTTATATATGGGAGCTATATCTAAATCTGAACCGACCTCGATGAAATTTAGCAAAGGTATTTCTGAGCTGCATTTGATATATTTCCCCAAATATTGTTGTTACAGAGTGCATATTACGGCTGCGGAGGACAAAAATAACAAATCGGATGAACAATATATATGGGAGCTATAGCTATATCTGAACCGATTTCGATAAAATTTAGCATACTTATTTTCAGGCCTAATTTGGTTGTATGTGCAAAAGTCCATACTATTCGGGCTGATATTACACATTTGGTGCACAATAAAATGCAAATCGGACGAAGATATATATGGGAGCTACATCTAAATTTTTACCCATTATCTCCAATTTCAAATGGGCTCGTCCTTGGGCCAAAAAAAATATTGTTTGGAAAATTTCATCTCATTCTGATAATAAATGCGACCTGTATTTGGTTCACAAGAATACATGGACAGACGGACGGTCGGACAGACGGACTGACATGCATAAATCAACTCAGAAAGTGATTCTATGCAGATCATCAATAGGAACTGTGGGTCTATCTCGTTTCCTTTTGCTTGTTACAAACAAATGCACAAAGCCATAACACCCTGTCCACCTTGTATAAAAAATCCATATGTTAACTCGCTCGATGGTTAACATTTTCGACCAATTCCTCGTATTTTTATTTGCAATATTGCCGAAGACACTACATACTTAAATACACGGATTTCGAGGAATTTTAATCCAAAAATTTCGTAATGTGCGAAAGAGGGGGGAACTTGCTATCTATATAGGTTACTTTGCGGTACACACTTTCAAAACGAAGATAGACGTGTCTTGTTTTTATTTTAACTCTACTTTCTGGATTGTTCCCGAAATTATTTTTTGTTTAGAAGCGAATTTCAAAGAATTTTTTTTTCATTACGCACGTTCATTCCAAATGGTGGAGTGTATTAAAATAACAGTTTTTTTTTTACAAGTTTATTATCAAAACTTCTCAAAAAGAAAAAACAATGTTAACTTTTAATACAGTTTAAGATATTGGTACTTAAAATTTCCGTGTTTATAGTTTATGTGTCCTCTTTCGTCGAATTCTAAAATTCTTATCACGAAATCTTTAATATTTGCAATAAATCCATAATCATTTTTCAATTATCGTATGATACAACAAAGAAATACACTCGCTACCATCACCACCACCACAAATACCAGTCGAATTGGCAATCAACCGAAGTTTATCTATAAATTTTGCTAACACCCAAACAATTACTTACAACTTAGTGGCCAGCAACATGCAACGTACAACTTCTTCGTATTGGGGAAGTTAAAAAGAAGAAACCTAGCAACCCACACACACACATCACTAGTCCATTGAGGCTCATAATTTTCAACTTTTTGTTATGGCTTATGGACAATCAGTCCATCATATGGGTTGGTACACATTTAATGGTCGGTCGGTCGGTCGGTCGGTCGGTCGGTCATAAGGCAAAAAGAAAAGTGTTCGCAAAAAAGAAAATAAACCCCCCAATAATAATAATAAAACAATAAACCATAAATTCTGATACTACCGATAAATAAGTGAATTCTGCAATGGCCCAAAAAATACGAACAGAATAGCAAACACCAAAAATACGTACACACGACAGCAAAGCGACAGAAGGCATGCCAAAATGTGCGATTGATTGTGTGTATGTGTACTTTGGGTGGGTGGATGAATGTGCAAACGCTGGCCAAGGGAAAAAACCTACATCAATTTTGCAAAAACCCCCGCACTCAATTCATATCATATTCCAATCAGCAAAAGTCATAAAACCAACTGGTCAAGTTTAAGAAACATGGAAAATCTATCGAAAAATAATAATTTTCATGGCTTTATTCTTGATTTTTTTCTCGTCGTTGTTGTTGTTGCTGTTATTGCTTCCCCATAAGCTTTTGTGTCTTAGTTTGTTGCATAGAGAATCTGTTGTGTCTTTTTTGGTAAAGTGCCAAAATAAATATCAATCGAGGTATTTTCATAAAATCCATATCATACACTGGCACAGTGGGACAGGAAAACAATATAATAAAATAAAAATAAAAATTTTAAATTTTCTTCGTTTCTTTAGGATGCTATAGAGATTTTCTTCGACGTACAGGGGATGACAAATTTAAGATGCTCTCCAAGCAAAAAAAAAGTTAAGTTCGGATGGATCGAAATTTTAATACCCTCCACCAATAGGAAGGAACCTGTAAAATGTAAAAGAAAATCCATTGAAAAATGACGCTGTAATTTTAAAAACTCCGAATATGAGGTGTTACGGTTATATGCACGGTTATCTGCCAGAGAAGATGGTGCCTGCAAATACTAAGTTTGTGATAATTCTGTTGAAAAATGTGGCTAAAACTATCAAATATTGTGAGGTATCGTTATAAGGGGGGCATACGAAGGTGAGGGCCTGCAGAGGAAATTTTCTGTCACAGGTCTAAATACCAAATTGTAAACAATTCCGTTGAAAACTGTGATTGTGAAATCATCAAAATACAGAATATCTTAAGGAAAAGTTGTATGGGTCTATACCAAAACTAGGACCTATGTAGACTGTTCTATGCAAGGATATCTCCTAAAAATACTCCCATTTTACAGAAAATTCGGTATGAAGTTGTGACGAAAACAACCAAACAATCTTAAATCTTTTGGTACCGTTATATGTGGCCTATACTAAAATGTGAACCTAAATAGACCATGTTCAATATCAAAATCTGAGTATATGAGTAAAATAATCTGAACCTACTTCATTTTGTTCGGAAGCTGCAGTGATATCCACAGATGGACAGACAAACAGACGGACAAATATCACTAAGCCGACATAGAATTTTATGCTGATCAAGATTAAAAATACCTTGTAGTGTCTAACATTTATGTTTCGAGGTCTTACAAATAAAATGACAAACTCTGCTGGACTATATAAAAGAATATATTAAAAAATCTTTCAACTATTAAAAAAATTCGTTAAAAATTTGTTATTGAATTCTGGAAAATTGAAAACTTTCGACTTAGGATTCTTTTTCAGAAAACCGCATAGATATTGACTCTCATTGTCATTTTCTCACCGATTTTTACATAAGGTCAATAACAGACAATTTTGAAGTTTTTGAGGCTCTTAAAACGTTTACCAACAAATTTAGGTGTGTTTGAACTTTAAACAAAAAAAAAAAAAAAAATTATAAGTACAGTTCATCGCATTTTATGTCCTCCCCATTTTTATACCCTACACCACATAGTGGTAAGGGTATTATGTGTTTTGTGTCTTTGTTTGTAACATGGAGAATGAAGCGAGATAGACCCATAGTTACTTTTGAGGATCTGCATAGAATCATTTTCTGAGTCGATTTATCCATGTCGATTTATCCGTCTGTCCATGTATTTTTGTGAACAAAATGCAGACCGCATTTATTATCCGCTTGAGATGTAATTTTGTTTGGCCCAAGGACGAACCATTTGTAAATTGGCGAAAATCAGTTCAAATTTAGATATAGCTCCAATATATATCTTCAACCGATTTAGGGTTATTTGTGAACCGAATGGCCAATATTACTCCAAATGACCTGCATTTTTGGCATATCCGACCGAATTCAGTCGAGAAGCAAGTACATTAAATTTGAAAAAATCGGTTCAGATATAGCAACAGCTTTCATAGATATGATTCATCCGATTTAGGGGTTTTAGTCTTTCACATGCGTAATATGCACTCCACAAGAATTATTATGGGTGCTATATAACTTATGGAGCTCAAAAATACCGCCGTCAAATGTTGCAGAAATCGGTACGGATTAGGATATAGCTTCCATAAAATTTGGTGAAAATCGGTTCAGATAAATCTATATCTCCCATACAGGGTGAGATAAAAAAAACTGCAACAAAGTCAAATGCCATATATATTACATATTGTTTTTAAATTTTATTGAATGTCGGAAATAGCATCAAATTTTAGAATAAGTTTAGATTTGTTCGAATTGGTCACCTTTGGCACGATTTATGGTCTTCAAATGACCAATGAAACCGTCACACGCTGCCCGAATGTTGTTCTGCGGTATTTTGGCCCATTCCCGGCGAAGCGCTTGCTTGAGGTGATCGACACTTTGGTATTTTTTAGTGCCAACCTCTCTTTCCAAAATACTCCAGTAACAATAGTCCAACGGATTGGTATCCAGAGATTTTGGTGGCCATTGTGCGCTGGAAATGAAGCGAGGAACATCATTTTGTAACCATTCTTTGGTGGCGCATGCTGAGTGCGATGGTGCTGAGTCCTGTTGGAATGTCCAAGGTCTGCGGCCAAAATGTTTGCGTGCCCAAGTCTTCACTACACCCTCCGGAATATTTTCGCGATAATATTCGGAATTTATTCTGATGTCATCATCATGGCCGGCGCGTGAGTTCTGGTAGCCAACCGAAGGTGCACATTTTCAGCTGACCTCTTTGGCAAGTAAACACGATCATTTTGTTTATTTACAAACTGCTGGACAACGAATGATTTCTCATCGGAGAAAACCAAATTCGGTAGTTCACCACATTCGGCCAAGCGAAGCAACTCCTTACCTCTTCTGAGTTTATTTTCTTTCTGTTGCGGTGTAAGTTCTTGCACTTTTTGAAATTTCAATGACTTTACCCCGAGCTCATTTTTCAATATTTTCCGAATGGCCACGAGCCATTTTTCGATCGCGGGTTTCGATCAATTCGCTTCTTTAATTTTCGAACCTTGTCTGCTGATGTTGCTGTTTTCTTCTGTCCACTTCCTTGACGTCGGGCTACGTCGCCAGTATCATGATAAGAAACGATGGTACGAGACACAAAAGATTTATTCACATTTAAATGCTGGAGTGTTGTAACAATAGTCACTTGTTGTTTTCCAGAAAATATACCGAAATCACACTATCACGCTTGAATTCCATCACGAGTAACTTTTTTCTAGAAAATTCTCACCAAAATGCTTTTGTACGCTTGTAAACAGTATTGAGGTGTCACTGGAATAATTTTAACAGCTGACGGACGAGTGGCTTAGAAATGACAGCAGTCTGAAGTCGGTTGCAGTTTTTTCATCTCACCCTGTATATATGTTTCATCCGATTTGCTGTTTTATACGATCTAGCTATGTATGTCCGTCCGTCCGTCTGTCCATGTTAATTTGTAATCACTCTACAGGTCGCAATTATGGCCCGATCCTCACGAAATTGAAAATGGAGGTGGGCTAAGGCCAGAATAGAACCCTATTTCTTTTGGAGATGATCGCATAATATTCAGGGGTTAAAATGGACCAAAAACTGAAAAATTTCATGTTTTTGTAGTTGCTCTACAGGTCACAATTATAGACCAATCGAAGCGGAAGTTAGCATGGGGCTACAGCTTAGGGCTGGCCAGAAGCCTTCCAGTTTTGATGGTCATCGGGTAATATTTAGTGGGTGAAATAGACCATAACATTTGTGTTAAATAAAAGTCAAATTTTCCATTAAACCGCGAATATTTTTAATCCCGGCGAAATCACAAATGAAAGAACAAGCCAATTCTGACCACTACGTAGATGCCGATAGTAAATATATCGGATATATATAGCGAAATATATACAATGTACATATACAAAGGAAGGGGATATTAGCTTGAATGCTTATATCTCAAGAATGGCTGGACTGATTTTTGACAATTTTTGTCAATTCAGAATGCGCTCTTGGCATACAAGTATTAAATCTAAACAAATTGAATAAAAAGGTGCGGATAATGATGTTAATATAGATTTTTAGTATTTTGTGACATTTTTGATTTTTTTCATATTTTTTATCGCATGCGATTTTTTCAATTTGACTTATAATATAGAAGTGTATATTTTGTAATATTTTTTCAACTTACAACACAGGTTGGGGTTATTATTATACACACATTGCAATTATCGTCCGATCCTCACGAAAATTTTCATTGGGGTAGGATTAGGCTCAGAAGGGCTAGGTCTATCGTTTCCAAGATGTCCGCAATATATTTCGGGGTTGAAATGGAACAACAACTAAAAGTGTTCTGATTTTGCAGCCGTTATAAAGGTCACAAATAGAAACTTAATCTCGCATGAAGTTAGAGTTTAGGAAAACGGGTAGAATTGACCACTACTTTTGTTTGCAAAAATACCAACATTTCCAATCTACCGAAACGCAACAGGCGATATCCAAAATACAGAAAAAGGCGAACTTCTGGATTCTTATGCTGATTTCGTTGACGAATACAGCCAAATATCGTAGACCTGAAAATCATATAGATGAGTCTAAATTTAGAGACTCAGAATGGAATCTTGCATTAGCATTGTTATAAATTCTTTTTTTACGAGAGCTCTACTAAATATGCATAGTGCTGTAGGGTATCATATAGACGGCCTGTCCGACTTTTGACGTTTCCTTACTAGTTTTGTATTGCAATTACATTAATTTGTCCTGAGAGGTATGAAAACTATTTTGCTTCTAGCCAACAATTTCAACCCACTGTGCATCACTAGCCTCTCCTATCACTTTAAGCTCTTTCAATAACTTTTATAACTATATTTTGTCTTTTTTTTTTCGTTTTGCCTTTTCAATAAAAAGAAAATCCTTTTTTTTTTGGGAAAGGATAATATTTTTCGATATTGTTTTTGTCCATGAAAAACAAACAAGCAAACAAACGAGCATATTTCAAATATTACACAAGGGGTTATCATGCAAAATGAACCATGGCAAAGGAATAGACAAACTTCTTTATATTGTTTATGCTTCCTTGGAGAGAACCAACGGATACCGGACCATGAAGCAAAACTATACAACTATACCCTCCCAACCCTCGTCGCAATCATATATTATCATCGATTCGTGCGTTCATACAATTAAAGTTTCTGGCTTTAGTTATGAAAACAGATTTTCTTATTTATGCTGACCTTTTCTAATTCCTCCCGTTCAGGCAAACTACACAAGAAATTAAGGTTGGTTCGGTTTGTGATTTTCTTGTTTTATCTGTTCATGGTATTTTTATATGGCAGTATGCTAGTTCCTCAACAAGGTGAATCTTCGCCAAACGGCGGCGATTGGAATAATGCATAACTTTTATTTTACGACCATAACTGACAACTTCATTTGCAAAAAAAAAAACAGAACGATGTAACTGTGGGGGAGTGAAGAAGAAATGAGTTGGCCAAATTTTTATGCATATTCCCGTGATGGCCATAAACTGAATATGTGACCATAACTTATCTACATAGGTATGCGTACACGTACGTACGTTCGGCTGAGGGGGTATGTACACAAAATTTGTTTGCAAGAAATCATAAAATTTTATTCGTATGAAGAAATAAAATTTTTGCCTGCCTTGCAAATGAAGTGTTAAGAATTTGCAGTATATGAATGAGTAATTTTGTTCGGGCCAACCATTTGGGAATAAATGAAATAAAATAAATTGAGGGATAGTACAAGGTTTAGTTCATAATGACTAATGTGGTTAACCCCGATTTAGTCGGTATGGTTCCACCGGTTGCCAAGGTTGTAGCAATTTTATTTTTTTTAGCATGAACTGGTCTCAATAAAATTTGGCAGAGGTATTCTCGAGCTGTATCTGATGTCCGGTATCAAATATCATTGTTGTAGAGTGCATATTACCCATGTCAAGGACTTTCAACTCCAAATGGGTTGAAAAACATATATGGGAACTATAGCTATATCTGAGAGGATTTTCTCCAAATTTGATGTACTTCCTACACATCCCATTTGGGAGACTATTACATATTTGCCACACAATAAAATTGAAATAGGACGAAGATATATACGGGAGCTATATCCAAATTTGGATCCGATCTCGATAAAATTTTACCGAGGTATTTTTGAGCTCCATAAGTTATCTGGTACCAAATACCATCGTTGTGGTGTGCATATTACAAAAGTGAGGTAGTTAAGCATCAAATCGGATGAAATATATATATGGGAGCTATAGCTATATCGTCCTTGGGTAAAACAAATATTGTTTGGAAGATTTCATCTCAATTGGATAATAAATACGACCTGATTTTTATTCACAAAAATACATGGACAGACGGACGGACATGTATAAATCGGCGCAGAAAGTGAAGATCCTTACAAGTAACTTAGGGCCTACCTGGCTTCCTTCTCCATATTACAAACAATAGCAAAAAGACATAATACCCTTAACACAATGTGGTGTAGGATAATACAATATTTACAGGAAAAACTCAGTAGACTATGAGAGAAGAGCTATAATAAAAGACATTCGTTTTGGGGCGTTGACGGCATAGGAACAGAGAGACCTACAAACAATTTGAGGATGGATTTGGTCAAACGAGTTACCAAAAGTGTCTTTTTTTTTGGTATTTGGTTCTATATTTTCGAAAAGTTTTTAAAAACTCCAATTTTTATACCCTCCACCATAGTATAAAGGGTATATTAGGTTTGTCATTCCGTTTGTAACACCTCGAAATATATATTTTAGATCCCACAAAGTATATATATTCTTGATCAGCATAAAATTCTATGTCGATTTAGCAATGTCCGTCCGTCTGTCCGTCTGTGGAAATCACTCTAGCTTCCGAACGAAATGAAGTAAGTTGATAAAAATTTACTCAAATGTGTATTATGTCTACAGGACTTTTGGAAATAGGCCATGTAGGTCCACGTCTTCCTATAGCCCCATATAACGGTATCTCCCGATATTCGGTATTTTGATGATTTTAGCGACATTATTTTCCAGAATTGTTTCAAATTTGGTATTTGAATTTCGTAATAGATACTACATCCTAAGGCAGAAAATGAGCCATGTAGGTCCACGTCTTCGTATTTGAATTTCGTAATGAATACTACAGCCTATGACAGGAAATTGTCTGTGCAGGTCCACGTCTTCGTATAGCCCCCATATAACGGAACTCCTCTATATTCGGAATTTTGATGATTTTAGCGACATTATTTACGGCAACTATTTTAAATTTGGTATTTGAATTTTTTAAAGAATGCTACAGCCTATGACAGAAAATTGTCTGTGCAGGTCCACGTCTTCGTATAGCCCCCATATAACGGTACCCCTGATAGTTGGTATTTTGATGGTTTTAGCGAAATTATTTACCGGAATTGTTTCAAATTTCGTATTTGAAGTTCGTAATGCCTCAGCCTATGGCAGAAAAATGTCTGTGCAGGTCGACGTTTTATACCTTACATATGGTACCTCCCTATATTCGGTATTTTGATGATTTTAGCTACATTATAAACAGATTTTTCTTCAAGTTTCGTATTTGAATATTGTAATAGCTTGTGACAAGAGTTGTCTATGCAGGTCCATGTCGTCGTATAGACCCTAATTCGGTATTTTTAAGATTTTGACAGAATTTTTAACGGATTTTATTTTTTGGAATATTGACAAATTTGTACCAAATTGTGGTTTTTTAAATCAAAACTACTAACATCCAGCTAAACTTTAAGACTTTCAAGTTTTCCTTTTTCGGAGAGAATAAGAAAATGTTGACATTTTACACCAAGAAGCCTTCAGTTAAACCATTGCATAATCCAGTTTTTCTGTTCAAAACAATTTCCACGTCTCCATATGTAAGCCCAAGGAAACAACAGCGACATCTATATCAGGATTTCATCTCAATTCCTTTATTAAGTACTAATAGTTTTTTCGTACAATTAAAGTGCTCATTTTGAAATCAATCTCCATATCTCAATCTCAGATACCATCCGTAACTTTAATAATAAATTCCAAAAAATTATCTCTATCGCCAGCAACCATAATAAAAACCATAATTCGTTCATCTTAATCCGAACTATCCAAAATTTAGTACATTTCCCACACTAAGAACACATTTCCAAAACCACCTTCATATATCAAACTTATAGCGAATTTTCAAAAATTTTCAAATTTCCAAAAATTGTTTGGTACATCTATCCTGCACTCTGTCAGTGACCCTCGATGCGAATTTCAGAACTCTAGGTCATCATCCAACACTGCTGTCATTTCTAAGCCATTCGTCCGACAGCTGTTACAATTATTCCAGTGACAGTCCATTATATCGTTTTCATTGCATTTTTGGTTAGAATTTTCCAGAAAAATAGTTATTCTTGATGGAATTCAAGCGTGAAAACCAAAACCACAAGTTGTTATCGTTAGAGCACTCCAGCATTTAAATGTGAATCAATCTTTTGTGTCTCGTACCATAGCTCGTTACCGTGATACTGGTAGCGTAGCCCAACGTCAAGGAAGTGGACGGAAAAAACAGCAACATCAGCAGATATGGTTCGAAAATTAAAAAGCGACTTGATTGAAGCCTGCATCGCAGTGGTCGAAAAATGGGTATTGAGCTGAATATATAGCACATTCCATTCGGCAAATATTGAAAAATGAGCTCAGGGAAGGACCATTGAAATTCCAGAAAGAGCAAGAACTTACACCGCAACGAAATGAAAATAGACTCAAAAGAGCTAAAGAGTTGCTTCACATGGGCGAATATGGTGGTCTGCCGAATTTGTGTTTTTCCGATGAGAAAACATTCGTTGTCCAGTAGTTGTAAACAAATAAAATGATCGTGTTTACTTGCCAAAGGGGTCAGCTGAAAATGTGCACCTTCGGTTGGCCACCAGAACTTAAGCACCGGCCATGGAGATGATGTGGGCCGCCATAACAGCCGATGGTCGCTCTCAGCTCATATTAATCGAGTGTAGCATCAGAATAAATCGCGAAAATATTCTGGAAATAAAGTCTTGGGCACGCAAACAATAACCACAAAAATCCCCGGATACCAATCCGTTGGACTCAAGCAAGCGCTTCGCCGGGAATGGGCCAAAATACCGCAGAGCAACATTCGGACAGCGTGATACGGTTTCATTGGCCGCTTGATGGCCACAAATCTAAACATATTCTAAATTTTTATGCTATTTCCGGGGTCCTGAAAAGATTTATATGGATAGCGGATAAGGTGACTCCACACGTCTTTTAATTTTATTCGTCCTACATCAACACTCGCCGACCTTCGTATAAAAAAGCGTAACTTCTTAACCCGCCCAATGGTTCAGTGTCATTGAGGATTATTTACCTCATTTGTTGCTACCAGGAAAGTGTGGTTGTAGTAACTTTAGGTGGATAACTGATATGTAGTTACAATATTATATTGTGAATTTTATACCAACCTCCTTCGATTAATTATGCATATGGACGGATATGGCTAGATCGATGCTCTATATTATTGGGAATGTATAAATATGAAATGGGATAAAAAAATATGTAGCTATTGCTTCGTCTGTATCGATTTTCATCTACCTGCCCCAATAATTAACACAGTGTAAAAACCGTTCTTCGAAATAAATTAGAAATAAATCAATCAAAATACTAATATCGGGGGTATCATTATAAGAACGCGGGTCTATATACCCCATTTGCCTCTAGAGTGATTGGTACCAATTACGAACTTAATATACCTATATAGTGTGAGACACCATTATTTGGGACCATTTGAGAACATAAACCTATATGCCACACCGTTAGTGCCAGTTATGAACTTAAAATGTCAAATTGTAAACTATTCCTTCGAGAAATATGGCTAAAATTATCTACATTCCATAGCCTGGACCTTTGTATACAGTTGTAGGCGAGTTTAATACACAGTACGAATTTCAAATACCAAATATCATTTCATTTTAAAGTCAGTCTAGATTCATTCCGAATATCGCGAGCTACCATTGGCATATATGCTATTTGAGGGTATAATTCGAACTCGACATGCTTGCAGATAAAATAATCGCATCACAAGTCGTGTGGAGACTACACTAATTACAACCGGTTTGGGTAAATAAACTTAAAACTTTGCCCTGATCAAGAAAAAAAGGTCAAAAGTCGGGCGGTACCTTCCATATGATACCCTACACCACTATGTTTATTTAGCAGAGCTCCCGTAACAATAAAAGTTTATATTATATTTGTGAAATAGATCATAACAACTAAGATTGGAGCAATAAATGTACCGGACCGAGTTCCACCAAATGGTAAAATTCTGTTGAATATGAAGAAATCTATTCAATTTGGACTGATATCACATATATGGCGAGCAATAACCATAAAATGTAAGAGACTGTAACACCAAATTGGATAAAAAATATATATGGGAGCTATAGCTATATCTCAACCGATTTTCACCAAATTTGAAGTAGTTTTTTTCCAGACTTAATTCGGTCGGATGTGCCAAAATACAGTCCATTTTGTATGATATTAACCATTTGGTGCACAATAAACTTGCTATGAGATAAAGATATGTATGGGAGCTATATCCTAGTCTGGTCCGATTTCGATAAAATTTAACAGAGGTATTTTCCAGCTGTATCTGACGCTTGGTATCAAATATCACTCTTTGGAGTGCATACTACGCGTTTGAGCAAATCGGATGAAACATATATATGGGAGCTATAGCTATATCTGAAACAATTTGCACCAAATTTAGTACTTGTAAGTACATGTTTCTAGGATGAATTCAGTCGGAATTGCCAAAATTTGGTCCATTCGGGCTGATATTGGCCATTTGGTGCAAAATAAACCTGATATCGGATAAAGATATATATGGGAGCTATATTCAAATCTGATCCGATCCGATCTCCATAAAATTTGTCAGATGTATTTTTGAGCTCCATAAGCTATTTGGTACCAAATATCATTCTTGTGGAGTTCATATTACGGGTGTGAGGGACTTTAAACCACAAAATTTCATCTCAATCGGATAATAAATGCATTTTGTTCACAAAAATACATGGATAGACGGACGGACATACAGACGACGATTCTATTAAGATCCTCAAAAGTAACTATGGGCCTATCTCGCTTCCTCCTCCCTGTTACAAACAAATGCACAAAGACATAATACCTTTACCACTGTAGGTGGTGTAGTGTATACAAATTATATATAAAGATTTTAATAAAATTATGCCGGATTGATTTACCATCAGAAGATATAATAAAATGCAGACTACTACAACTACTACCCCTTTTCCCATTTCGTTCTCACTTTTGCCACAATATTGACTTCATAAAATATAAAACAAACAATAATTCAAAAAACAACAACAACAGCCATTCAAACATCTAAATATATATCATAGCCGCAACACTTTTCACTGTTGTCTAGCCCTATTAATCATTTTAATGTTTGGCTAAATGTGCGGGGCACAGCACCAGACGAATTCTTTACTAAATCATTTAGCAGCCAGGGCTGTGGGGACGTTAAGAAAAATTACACTGAAAGTCTGTCATAATTCCCCCGCCACAGAGAAACGTCAGCAGGCACATTTGTCTAATAGAGAGGGCTACACACGCACACATCGCCTGCCACCAAGCCACCAAACACAGAGTGGAAGTGTGGAAAGAGTTGTGCGGTGGCTGGCCGAATATCCCCCCCAAATGTGTTGGGACCACAATCGAGGGGAGCTTCGGATTTCCATAGGATTTCCACCATTCCACTAAGTGAGGAGTGAAATTCTGGTTAGACGACAAGTGTATTTATGTTATGATTTTAATGATGTTAATGATATTTGTTCTCGATGGCAGCCACTTGATGTTGCTGTTCATTTGACGGTTAGTGGTGATCATCATCATCATTAGTCTAAGATGGAAAAGTGGGCAGGCCAGCATTATCATTATCAGCATTGGCGCATGGAGCATTTTCAACGCCTTAATTAATTTGTAATTTGTTCCATGATTTTCACACTCGTCAATTTTTTCTGCTGCCAGTTGTTTATGAGGTTGGATAGTTTGGTTGTGGTGCCAACATGTTTTCCATGTTGTAATGTTCGAAAGAACCTGATGATATTTAATAAAGTGTTTTTTAAACGCTTTCAAATTTATGTAATGTTCAGACGTTAGTCGCCTAAAAAAGAAACAAACAAACTAGCTGGCGATCGTACATACACACACATCTTTAGTACAGAGGAGTACATCCATGGCGGTGAGTGGTGGCCTGGAACTCAAACGATTTGCCATAAATTAATTGAGTTGTATACCAGCCAAGTCTTGACATTAATTGATATTGTTTGGATTCGATGGCAACGCAAAAGAAATTAGGTGAAATCAAATTGTGGTGAGTTATTGCCTAGGTGGCGACTCTTTAGTTAAATGATGAAAACAACAACACCATGCAACACATTTTAATATAAGGCAAACGTCATGCCTGTGAACTGGTATTCTTGTAATTTTACTAATACTAGAATTTTTCATGTTGTTGTTGTTTGTATATTCTTACCAGGCGTCATTTATTTCAATTTTTTTCTAAAATTTTGCTGTTCAATGCCACATCAATTGCAGCTGTTAAAGTTGCATTTCTTCGGAGGCCATAATGCAGATGTTTTGTTAGTTGGTTGAACTTGTCTATTCTAGTTTGGTAGGTTAATTTTGTGACGCTAGTTGGATGTTAGAACAATGGAATGTGTTATTGACAGAGTATGGACATTCCAGAACAAATACGTGTTAAAACTTTTGCATATTGGAAGGAATATAAGACTAAATTCTGTTTATTTTTAAACATTCATCCTCGAAAATGGGAATAAAAAATTTGAATCGAATAAACTCGAATTATATTGTCGAGTCGACAAATTGAACGTTCGACCGGTACAAAATTCAAATATCATAAGCGAAGTATGTACAGATTCCAGATACGAAATTTGAAACAATTCCGGTGAATAAGGCCGCTAAAATCATGAAAATACCCAAAATAGGGATTTATCAATATATGTGGGCTATACGAAAACGTGGACCCGCATACGCGATTTTATGTTATACCCTCCACCATATTATGGAGGGTATATATCGTTCAACGATATCGTATAGCACCCATATAACGGTACCCCCGATATTCGGTATTTTGATGATTGTAGCCAAATTTTTCAATGACATTGCCTGAATATCCCAAAAAGGAGTTGAGTACTTCACCCCCTGAAACAGTATTGTGTATATATGTCCACGACATCGTATATCCCCCATATAACGGTACCTCCCTATATTCGATATTTTGATAATTTTAGCTACATTTTACAATGGAATTGTCTAATAAAGAAGTTTTTTCTGAAAGAGAAATGTCTATATAGGTCCAGGATATCGTATAGCCCACATACAACGGTACCCCCCGATTTATATTTTGGCTATCTTAAGGACTTTATTCACCGTATTTGGAATTCGTAATGAAAACTACAGTCTATGCCAGAAAATTGTCTATGCAGATCCACGTCTTCGTATAGCCCATATGTAACGGTACCTCCGTTTTTCGGTGTTTGATATTATGATATGGCTATAAACGGCTATGGCGGAAAATTACAGAGTGATATGAAAAAACTACAACCAACTTCGAACTGCTGTCATTTCTAAGCCACTTCGTCCGACAGCTGTAAAGCCATTCAAATTCCAAAGAGTGCAAGAACTTACACCGCAACAGAAAGAAACCAGTAAAGAAAGTCTTAAAGTCGGGCGGGGCGGGGGGCTCCACATAACAATTAAAAGTTTTTATGGGAGAATTCAATCATACACGCTATGATTATAATTATAATTTAAAGTTCAAAGGACTAAATATGCCGAAGCATTTGTATATTTTAAATTCGGAATTGTATTGTCCATTTGGTGCACAATAATTTTGAAATCGGATAAAGATATATATGGGAGATATATCCAAATCTGAACCGATCTCGATAAAATTTGGCAAATATATATATCTGAGCTGTATTTGATATATTTCCCTGAATATCGTTGTTACGAAGTGTATATTACGGTTGTGGTTAACAAATGTAACAAATCGGATGGATAATATATATGGAAGCTATAGCTATATCTGAACCGATCTTCACCAAATTTGACATACTAGCTTCTAGACCCAATCCGGTCGTAAGTGCCAAATTTCATCCCATTTGGACAAATATTAGACGTTTGGTGCACAATAAAATGTAAATCGGACGAAGTTATATATGGGAGCTATATCCAAATCTGAACCGATCTCGATAAAATTTAGCAAGTGTATTTCTGAACTGTATTTGATATATTTCCCCAAATATTGTTGTTACAGAGTGCATATTACGGCGGTGGTGGACAAATATAACAAATCGGATGAACAATATATATGGGAGCTATAGCTATATCTGAACCAATTTCGACAAAATTTGGCATACATATTTTCAGTCCTAATTTGGGTGTATATGCAAAATTCCATACTATTCGGGCTGATATTAAACGTTTGGTGCACAATAAAAAGCAAATCGGACGAACATATATATGGGAGCTATATCTAAATTTTGACCGATTATCTCCAATTTCAACAGGGTTCGTCCTTGGGCCAAACAAATGATCTGTGCAAAATTTCATCTTTATCGGGAAATAAATGCGACCTGTACTTTGTTTACAAAAATACATGGACAGACGGACGGACGGACGGACATGCATAAATCGACTCAGAATGTGATTCTATGCAGATCATCAGAAGGAACTATGGGTCCATCTCGTTTCCTTTTGCCTGTTACAAACAAATGCACAAAGACATAATACCCTGACCACCTTGTGGTATAGGGTATAAATAGACTCAAAAGAGCTAAAGAGTTGCTTCGCTTGTCCGAAATTTGTGAACTGCCGAATTTGGTTTTTCTCCGATGAGAAAACATTCGTTGTCCGGCAGTTTGTAAACAAATAAAATTATAGTAATATGCACCTTCCGTTGGCCACCAGAACTCAAGCGCCGGCCATGGTGATGGTGTGGGCCGCCATAACAGACGATGGTCGCTCTCCGCTCGTATTAATCGAACGTGGCATCAGAAAAAAATGTCGAATGTTATCGCGAAAATATTCTGGAGGGTGTATTAAAGCCTTGGGCAATCAAACATTTTGTCCGCAGACCTTGGATATTCCAAGATCTGGAGTATTTTGGAAAGCAAGGTTGGCACTAAAAAATACCAAAGTGTCGATCACCTCAAGCAAGTGCTTCGCCGGGAATGGGCCAAAATACCGCAGAGCAACATGCAGAATGATTGAGTGATTTTGAAATTTGATGCTATTTTCCACATTTTTTGCTTTCGTTCGATAAAATAAAAAATGCAAAAATTTGACTTTGTTGCAGGTTTTTTATCGCACACTATATGCCTTAGGTACCAGATATAGTCGACAGAAATATTCCATTTTCACGCATCATATAATAAAGATAAAAATATTAGTGTGACCAAAATTACAAGAAATGCGAATATTAATATCCAATTTTATGCGAAATCATAAATTCCATATTCATCTCAGGTTTCTGGTTGAGAGAAATATTTAGATATAGCAAGTTGTAAAGAATCGCTGACTTGTTTCGCAAGTTATGACAGATACAAGTATTGAAAATTGTGTCCCTTTTCGGGTGAGATATCGCAAATATATGTCATCTTCACAACAGATCTCGTGTTAGCAAAAATTTTTGTAAGTGTGAAATTCGAAGAGAGCTGGATGCTTATTTAACTTTCTTTGTGCGTTTTGTTTTTTAAAATTTTGAACCGTATTTGGGGGAGGTACAAGAAAAAAAGGTTCCGATCCTACCATCTTTATAACCGAAATGGTGTTGATGAAAATATTGAGATGTGGCAACTTAGAATGTAATCGGATGTTAATTTCGCGTTTTATTAGCTTCATGATTCATATTGAAAGGGGTGAACCGATATATTCCATCTTCAATCCAGACCCTGGGTTAATAAAAATAGTTTAATGTGTAACTTGAAGACAATTGGCCTCTTACATCAGATTTTATAAGAGTTATAATTGTTCAAAATGTTGACTCTTTGTGGGGAAGGTACTTGATTGAGTGGGCCGATATTGTCCATTTTCACACCTGACCTAGCATTAATGTGAATTAGGATTTGTAACATTGGAGCAAAATTGGATTATCATTTCCCTTTCTGCGCAGTAAAAGGGTTTGTTTTCTGAAAATTTCAACATTTTATGGGGGAAGTACAAGAAGAAATGGACAGATATTGCCCATCTCCGAACTAAATCTAAGTTTGATAATAATATTACGATGTACCAAGTTTGAATCAAGTCGGATACTCCCTTCGAGAGTTATCGTGCGCACCAACAAGCCAGAGAGACACACAGACGAACGGACGGGCAATGCTAAATCGACTTCAAATGTCCTGAAATGTATTTGGTCCAAAGAGACATAGGGCCTCAAACGTTATTTCGATAAGGCACGTTTTGGCCGTATCAAATGATATATACTCTCTAAAATGCCTAGTACGAACTGTTGGAAACGAATCCAATAATTTAAGGTGTGCTTTTTTGCTGACGAATTATCAGGTAGTTACTAGTTGAAATTAAAAGTGATTTAAAATGGAGCGATACTCTTAAACAACGTAAAATTAGGAGGAGTTTTTAATGTACCAAAATCGGTCCACGGATTTTTATTTTATGTGGTCAGAAGCTCCAAAAATTCATAAAAAATGGTGCCCATACGAAACTGTGGACAAATATATCCCATTTTCAATTCTATAAAACTTGCAGAAGTAATCCATTCAAAACTTAGAAGGTTTACCACATACAGACAGGTGTTAATGGTCTTAACGGTTATAAAGCTGATCAAGAAAAAATATACATTTTGGGTATCAAATGATTATTCAAAACATTCAGATGAAAAACAGCAGTTTAATATTACAAATGCAAATAAGTTTTTCCCATAATATTCGATATTGAAACGATTTTTTAGAAATTAGAAAAATAAAAAAAAATCATTTTGCTTCAATCAAAAATGAACAGTTCCCATGTTAATATCTCTTCGCCGCAACAGTCCTTATTTCCTTACACAACCAACATACGAATGTCAACACCAGCGACTCACTTCGACACATGCACATATAAATTGAAATAATTTCAATTTTCTTACAAGATTCTTCCATTTTGCTGCACTTGTTCGACAAGTTTACGTGTAGGAGTTCATGGTCAGATATGTATCCAATCAATTTATATTATTTGAATGTTGAAAAAAGAGAAAAATATTACAGGAAAAAGAAAACCATTTTTTCCTGGTTAACATATATATAGAGGGGGGCAATACGTTCACAGTCATAAATGTGAAACAAGTTTTAGTTGCTATTGTTATTTTATTGTTACAGAGACATCGCTTCAGGAGTTTTTTGAGAATATAACTAGGGAAGTTGTAGAGTCGTACGTACATACTGAAAATATTGGGATAATATTCAGATAATTATAATCCATGCCAAGATAAAAATTTAATTTGAGCTTAAAAAACTCTGAACAGTTTGTTTTGAAGTTTCGACCAGAATTAATAATGTGCGGGGCCGACCATGTGATACCCTACAACACTACAGTATGTTAGAAGCCCCCTTATGTTAATATGCATTTGGAAGATATCGTTTTTGAAATAATGTCCTGGAGCACTGCCCAGATATTACCCTTAGCTTTTTGATTAGGGATATTTGCCCAATATTTACGCACTCCGCCGTGCAGTTAGCTGTTGTCGTCCATTTTACAGCCAAATCTGATCCAATGGTCATCCAAAATGCTAGAACTCTTCCCTGTCCTTAACTCTCTTCTCAGCCGTGTCGATTGGCTTCATTTGTGAAATTTTTTTCTGTGTTTTTGTTTGCTTGTCTGCGATATTTGACTGTATAGTCCTCTTGTGTATTTCGGATATCGCCTGTGAGTAATGTTGGTATTTTTTCACACAAAAGTCCTAAACTTTAACTTTTTGCGAAATTTCGTGTCCTTTGGTTTCTATTTGTGACCTTTATAACGGCTGCAAAATCAGGAACATGTTTAGTTGTAGGTCCATTTCAACCCCTAAATATATGGCGGACATATTTAAAAAGAATTGGTCTAGCGCTTCTAAGCATTCTAGCTAACATTCCCATCCTTTTTTATACAAATGTATATATTTTTCTATATTTTCCTATCGGCATCTACTTAACTGTCAGAATTTACCTTTTCGTCTATTTGTGATTTCGGCGGGATTAAAAATATTCGCGGTTTAAAGGAAATTTTGACTTCAATTTAACTCCAATGTTGTGTCCTATTTCACCCACTAAATATTACCGATGACCATCAAAATTGGAAGACTTCTGCCCAGCCCTAAGCTCTAGCCCCATGCTAACTTCCGCGTCCATAATTGCGACCTGTAGAGCAACTGCAAAATCAGGAAATTTTTCAGTTTTTGGTCCATTTCAACCCCTAAATATTATGCGATCATCTCCAGAAGCAATAGGCTTCTATTCTGCCCCTGGCCCCACATCCACTTTAAATTTCGTGAAGATCGGACAGTTCTGCGAGATAGAAAGATCCATATATACTTTCCTATGTGGGAAACCAATATTCCGAAGAGATACATAATTTTTGGCCCAATCAAACTTATAATACCCCCAACACATAGTAATGTAGGGTATAAAAAAATTATATTAGATGTAAAATTTTGTTTAAAAAATTTTGAGTATTAAATAAACGAATAATAATTAATATTACATTCGGAGAAGATAAAATAGTCTACGCCAAAATAAATTATTTTAATAAGGTTAAGTCTCAATAAAATCTACCAGGCCTTTATAATTTATAACAGCTGAAGTTATGCTGCATGCTACGACTTTTTACAAATGCAGGAATTGCTCAAGAATGGGTTGTATAGGTTCAACATAAAATACTATCTGTATTATGGTGATTACGTTTTATAACCACAATATGCACAAATCTCCAGTACAATTAAAAAATATATAACGATATTCCAACATTTCTTGGCTCACTTTTTTTAATACATTTACCGGAAACAGTTGTCTTGAAATTTGCATCAAATCATTTAAAAAAATATAATTAAATGATGCGATCCCCTTTTTATCTTTTTTCCTTCCATGGTCAGCATCAGCATCATCCTGATCATCGTCGTTCAATATATGTTTGTCATTATTGACAATGTCATTGCTGTTGAGACAAAAGCATAACGAACAACATCCTTAGACATTGTCGTCGTCATCGACATCGTCATCATCCGAACCAGCAGCAACTACAGTATCAGTAGCGAGTATTACACAAACGTTAACAAAACCAGAGTAGATTTTAAAATCAAGATAAAAACAACAAAATAAAATTAACTTTGCATACCAAACATATAAGTCAAACTAAATAAACTATTGTTGATTGCGTTTGCAACATGTTGCACACAACGCACACACTTACACACACAAGTATGTGTCTGTTGCGCACATATGAAAAATACACGCGCTCACAGCAATCAGTATTGTTATGAGGATCACATACTGGCTATAAATATAAGGATCAACCGAAATAACAGCATACCTCAATGACGAAGATTTTCTTTATATCTTTTCTTATTGCATTCCATTTGACTTACCGATGAGAATTGGTATTCCACTTTAAATAAACAATCTTTATGGCGTATACAGTTATGGTATCAAATTTTTTATACTTTTCGAATATATTAGAATTTTTGTGTCAGAAAAAGCATTTAATACCCTCCATCTCGCAATATACATCTTAGACCCCACAAAGTATATATATTCCCGATTAGCATAACATTTTATATCGATTTAGCGATGTCCGCCCGTCTGTTTGTCCGTCCGTCTGTGGAAATCACTCTAGCTTCCGAACAAATTAAAGTACGTTGATAGAATTTTGCTCAGATGTGTGTTTGTTCTGCAGGATTTTTGGTATTAAAAAAAGGCTATATAGGTCCCCGTTTTAGCGTAACAATTTTTTTCATTTTCAATGGAGGTGTTATACCCATTAGAACTCAAACATTGACTAAATTCTGAGAAATTTTTATCCTAACTTCATACATTGTACTTATTTTCAGACATTCAAGATTTTATATAAAATTCAATTTTTCCTTTTTTAGAAAGAAAACAATTAAGCAAAGGCTATAGTCGTGCTAAAATATATTTGAAGCCCCCTTATGTCCAAATCTATTTTGGAAGATTTCGCTTTTGAAATTATGTCATAGAACACTGCCAAGATATTACCCTTAGCTCTTTGACCAGGGACATATGCCCAATATTTGCGCACTCCGTCGTGCTGTTAGTTTTTGTGGTCAATTTACAGCTAAATATAATCTAATTGTCATCTAAAATGCAGACTTCTTCCCTGTCCTTAACTCTCTTCTTAGGCCTGTCGATTGGCTTTAATTGTGTGATCAGGAATAAAATTTTTCTGTTTTTCTTTCATTTGGTATTTTTCACACAAAAGTAGTGGTCCATTCTACCCGCTGTCCTAAACTCTAACTTCATGCGAGATTTAGTGTCCTTTGGTTTCTATTTCGGCTGCAAAATGAGGAACATTTTTAGTTGTTGGTTCATTTCAACCCCTACATATATTGCGGACATCTTTGAAAACAATAGGCTTAGCCCTTCTGAGCCTAACTCTACCTTCGTGAAAAATTTCATGGGGATCGAAAGATAATTGCAATCTGTATATAAATAATAACCCCAACCTGTGTTATAAAGTGAAAAATTATTACAAAATATACACTTCAATATTATAAGTCAAATTGAAAAAATCGCATGCGATAAAAAATATAAAAAAATAAAAAATGTCACAAAATACTACAAAATCCATATGAGCATCATTATTGGCATCTCTTTATGCGATTTTTTTAGATTTTATACTTTTATGCCAAAAGGGCATTCTAAATTTACAAAATTTGTCAAAATCGCTCCAGCCATTCTGGAGATATAAGCATTCTAACTAACATCCCCCTCCTTTGTATATATACATTGTATATATTTCGCTATTTATGTCCCATATTTTTATTATCGGCATCTACGTAACGGTCATAATTGACCTGTTCGTCTATTTGTGATTTCGCCGGCATTAAAAACATTCGCGGTTTAATGAAAATTTGACTTTTATTTATCGCAAATGCTATGGTCTATTTCAACTACTAAATATTACCCGATTACCACCAAAATTGGCCCAATCAAACTTATAATACCCCCAACACATAGTGTTGTAGGGTATAAATAGGAAAACGTTTACCTTTTACGCCAAAAACTTTACAACATCTTTCATTTTGAAGTTTACGGAGGAGGTCCATTGCACAATGGACCCTCAACTCATTTTTCACTTTTTCAACGTCTCCATATGTAAACCCTGGAGACCAACAGCGACCTCAATATCAAATTTCAGAATTTCACCTGTATCCCTTCACCCAATACCAATTTTTTTAACATTTAGTACACATATTCAAAACAATCTATATCTCTTTATCCTAGAGACCAAGAGAGATTCAAATGAGTGTCATTTAGTACTTTTTGGACCATTATAGTGCGTATTTGTAAAGCCACCACCAGGTCTCAACACCAGATACCTACAGAGACCTGAATATCAAATGTTGGGATTCCAGCTCTACACAACATTTAATACAATTATATTACGCATTTCCAAAGCAATATCCTTTCCTCAATCGCAGACACCAAACAGAGACCCCAATATCAAATTTTAGGATTCCAGCTCTATCCCTTCACCCAATACTTTTCGAACAACTATAGTACGCATTTTCAAAACAATATTCGTATTTCAACTTGAGATACCAACAGCGCCCCAGCTCTTTAATTTTACCCATTACAAAATTAAATACCATTAATAAATTATATCCAAAAGCAGCTTATCCACTCAACCGCAGACGCCCATAGTAACATCCATATCAAAATTCAGGATTTCAGCTCCATTCTTTTACCTAATACTAAATTTAGTACTTTTCGTTCATTTATATGGTATACTTTTCCAAAACCACCCTCATATCTTTATTCGAGATACCAATAGAAATCCCAACATCAAATTTTGGGATTCCAGCTCTATCCCAATACACAATCAAGTACCACTAGGTACTTTTCGAACAATTATAGTACATATTTTCAAGGCCACCATATCCATATCTTAACCACAGGCACCAAAAGTGACATCTAAATCAACTCTTAAAATTCCAGCTCAACCACGGCCAAGTCTCAAACTCAGATACCATCTGAAAACTAAATATCAAATTTCAGAATTGTATCTCTATCTCTTTAACCAACATAAAATATAGTACCATTTAGTACTTTTCGTACAATTATAGTGTACTTTTCCATAACGACCTCCATATGTCCAGGCAACACATGAACAGCAACCCTACTACAAAAATTCTGATTTCAAGCACTATTTGTTTACCCAATACAAAATAGTACCAAATATGGTACTATTTAGCAATTTTAATTCACACACCCAGTACCTTTTTAGCTTGGAAAAACCCACCATTATCACACGCCTACGCTCGACTGATCAACATGACTACATCAGCATGAATGCCACCGAGCATTCCAAAAAAATTCGACCATAATCGACCAAAATTCTTCAGTACTATTAAAATGAAGTCTACTGTGTTTGCGCGAATGCAACCTAGCCGAACCAGAAAACCCGCATTCCATTAAGAAGACAATGTCATATCCGTCATAAAAAAAAACAAGTTAAAAAAGCTGTAATTTTGGACGCACCAAACTTTGAATACCTTCCACCATTTGGAACGAATTTGGCGATTCTAAAAACAATAAAATCCGTTAAAAATTCTGTAAAATCTTAAAAATACCGAATGTAGCTGTTAAAATCTTAAAAATACCGAATGTAGCTGTTATATTAGGGTCTATACGACGACATGAACCTGCATAGGTAACATTTGTCATAAGTCATTACAATATTCAAATGCTAAACTTAAAAAAATAGGTTATAATGTCGATAAAATCAAAATAACGAATATCCTGAGGCACCGTTATATGGGGGCTATATGAATACGTTGACCTGCACAGACAATTTTCTGTCCTAGGATGTAGTATCCATTACGAACTGCAAATACCAAATTTGGAACAATTCCGGTGACCTATGCCCCTAAAATCATAAAATATCGAATATCAGGAGGTACCATTATATGGAGGCTATACGAAAACATGGACCTGCACAATCCATTACGAACTTTAAATACCAAATTTGAAACTATTCCGGTGACTATGTCGCTAAAATGATCAAAATACCGAATACCATGTAAGTTGGTCTTGTCTGTTACAACAAAACCAACTTCGTCACACTCACAATTTGGTCTTTTGTGAATGGGTAAATATTTTGAATAATAATTCCTACCTTAAAGTATAAAATAAGTGTCCGATTATGATCAAGATAAAAATGGAGTCCATGATGAATCTACTCTTTCTGGTACCTCCCAGACAAAAGTTGAAAAAACCAGTAAAGAAAGTCTTAAAGTCGGGCGGGGCCGACTTTATTATACCCTACACCACTTTACTAATTTAGTAGAGCTCCACATAACAATCAAAAGTTTTTATGGGAGAATTCAATCATAAACGCTATAATTATAATTTAAAGTTCAAAGGACTAAATATGCCGAAGCATTTGTATCGTTTAAATTCGGACTTGTATTGCACATTTGGTGCACAATAATTTGAAATCGGATAAAGATATATATGGGAGATATATCCAAATCTGAACCGATCTCGATAAAATTTGGCAAAGATATTTCTGAGCTGCATTTGATATATTTCCCTGAATATCGTTGTTACTGAGTGCATATTACGGCTGTGGATAGCAAATATAACAAATCGGATGAACAGTATATACGACTGCGGAGGACAAAAATAACAAATCGGATGAACAATATATATGGGAGCTATAGCTATATATGAACCGATTTCGATCAAATTTGGCATACTTATTTTCAGGTCCAATCTGATCGTACGTGCAAAATTCCATACTATTCGGACTGATATTACACGTTTGGCTAACAAATATAACAAATCGGATGAACAGTATATATATTTGAGCTATAGCTATATCTGAACCGATCTTCACCAAATTTGACATACCAGCTTCTAGACTCGGTCGTAAGTGCCAAATTTCGTCCCATTTGAGCAAATATTAGACGTTTGGTGCACAATCAAAGGTAAATTGGACGAAGATATATATGGGAGCTATATCCAAATCTGAACCGATCTCGATAAAATTGTATTTCAAATGTATTTCTGAGCTGTATTTTATATATTTCCCCAAATATTGTTGTTACAGAACCGATTTCGATCAAATTTGGCATACAGGTCCAATCTGATCGTTCGTGCAAAATTCCATACTATTCGGACTGATATTACACGTTTGGTGCACAATAAAAGGCAAATCGGACGAAGATATATATGGGAGCTATATCTAAATTTTGACCGATTATCTCAAATTCCTTGGGCCAAACAAATGATTTGTGCAAAATTTCATCTGGATTGGGCAATAAATGCGAACTGTACTTTGTTTACAAAAATACATGGACAGACGGACATGCATAAATCGACTCAGAATGTGATTCTATATAGATCATCAAATGGAACTATGGGTCTATCTCGTTTCCTTTTGCCTGTTACAAACAAATGCACAAAGACATAATACCCTGACCACCTTGTGGTGTAGGGTATAATAATAATACTTAATAATTATAATTAACATCATTGTTGGGAATATTACCGGTGACCAGCCCACCCTAATACATGTCGAGTCCAACAAATAAGTGAACAAGCAAAAAAAACTAAAATTGATTGCAAGTTGATTGCGTTTTTTATAATAAAAACAAAAATATCAACCGTCAAGCATAAGGAAAAAATTGGATCGATCGATGAATTTTTCGATTTGTTGCATGAGTGTGTGTGAGTGTCTATACAAGTGTGTGAGGCTTAAAGAATCACAGGAACTGCAGTCAGCACTGTTTTGTGCATAAATCTCTATGAATGGCGGTTATTCGATGCGATCACTGGTGGATCACAGATGAATCCAAGAGGCAAAACGTCATTTTACTTATTGTTGACGACGATGACATTGGCGACATACTCATCCGGTTAAACGTTTTTCTCTCTCGGGCCGAAGCTGACTGCTACCGTTTGCCGCTCCAACATGGATGGATGGCACTCTGTGATATTAGCATCAAATCGATCACCATGTTAGTTGAGCTACCTATCTAGCTAGCCATGCGACAGCGACAGGTGAGGGTGCACACATGCACTGTTCATTTGATTATTTCTATCAGTATCAGTGATTTGAAGAATTTTTTCCTCTTATTTTTTGTGCCTGTAAAAATCGGAAAGAAATTGGAAAAGCTATATGGAAAACAGTTTGCGTTTTTGTATGGAAAATCGTAAATGGAATTTTACAAGAGAAAATATGCATGTTGTGGTCAATCAAATTGGAAACATCAACAACTGAATCAACGGCAGCAGCAGACTGCTGCTGCTACTGATCACAATTGTCATCAATTTATGGACATTAATGGTGATGAGTTGAAATGAACATTTGTTGCATAAAAGAAGATTGTAAAGACACACAACAATTGTCGCTGGTGGGTATGAAAGGGAAAACAATAGAGAAGGAGAGAGGAAATTAAACAAAAGCACATAGAAATACAGATGATGTTTGCATCATTTTTTAATGATTACAATATAAGCCCCAACATAAACAACAATTGAAAAGTTTAGCTAAAGATAGCCTTTCGCGTGGCAGAGGATTGGATGTCGAAGGATTTTTATACAAGAGAAAATGTTTTCTATACAGAAAAAAATTATCGGCGATGAACTTTTACCTATTTATTTTTTTATATATATGTATATTTTACCGTTATACACCCTCCAGAATATTTTCGCGATAATATTCGGTATTTATGCTGATGCCACGGTCGATTAATACGAGCGGAGAGCGACCATCGGCTGTTATGGCGGCCCACACAATCACCATGGCCGTCGCTTGAGTCCTGGTGGCCAACCGCAGATGCACATTTTCAGCTGATCTCTTTGGCAAGTAAACACGATCATTTTGTTTGTTTACAAACTGCTTGACAAAGAATGTTTTCTCATCGGAGAAAACCAAATTCGCCAGTTCACCGCTTTTGGCCAAGCGAAGCAAGTCTTTAGCTCTTTTGAGTCTATTTTCTTTCTTTTGCGGTGTAAGTTCTTGCACTTTTTGGAATTTCAATGACTTTACCCCGAGCCAATTTTTCAATATTTGCCGAATGGAATATTGTGATATGTTCAGAACACGAGCCACTTTTCGGCCACTGCGAAGCAGGTTTCGATCAAGTCGCTTCTTTACTTTTCGAACCATTTCTGCTGATGCTGCTGTTTTCTTCCTCCACTTCCTTGACGTCGGGCTACGCTCCCAGTATACCGGTAACAAGCGATGCTACGAGACACAAACGATGTATTCACATTTAAATGCTGGAGTGCTCTAACCATAGCCACTTGTGGTTTTCCACCCAAATATCACGCTTGAATTCCAATTCCATCACGAATAACTTTTTTTCTGGAAAAGTTTCACAAAAATGCCATTATACGCTTGTAAACAATACAATGAGCTGTCACTGGAATAGTTTTTGGACGAGTGGTTAGAAATGACAGCACTCTAAAGTTGGTTGCATTTTTTTTTATCTCCCCAGCAGGTCCATGTTTAGGTAATGCCCCCATATGACTGCACCACCCTATATTCGGTATTTTTATGATTTTTGTGACATTGTCTCTGGAATTTTTCCAAATTTCGTAATGGCTACTACATCCTGTGACAGAAAATTGGCTTTGCAAGTCCAGGTCTTTGAATTTCCCCCATATAACTGTACCTTTGATGATTTCAGCTACATTAGTCACCGGAATAGTTTCAAATTTCGTATTTGAAGTTCATATTGGATACTACAGTCTGTTACGGAAAATTGTCCATGCTGGTATTTCGATGCCCTATATTCGGTATTTCGATGAATTTGTCGACATATCCACCGGAATAGTTTCAAATTTCGTATTTGAAGTTAATTATGTGTACTGTCTGTCACTGAAAATTGTCTTTTGCAGGTCCACGTCTCCCTATAAAAGTACCTCCCAATATTAGGTATTTTGATGATTTTAGCTACATTATTCACGGGAACAATTTCAAATTTTGTATTTGAAGTTTCTAATTGCTACTCCAACCTGCCACCAAAAATTGGATATGCTGGTTCATGTCTTCGTGTAGGCCCCGCATGGCGGTTCCTCCTCATATTCGGTATTTTGATGATTTTAGCTACATTATTTATTAGAATTGTTTCAAAATTCATATTTGCACTTTGTAATGGGTACTACAACCTGAGACATAAAATTGTTTATGCAGGTCCACGTCTTCCTATAGCCCCCCTATATCAGTACCTCCCTATAATCGGTATTTTGATGTTTGTGCGACACTATTCACCGGAATTATTTCAAGTTTCGTATTTGAATATTGTAATGGATAATTGGATATGCTGGTTCATGTCTTCTTATAGGTCCCCCATGACGGTACCTCCCCATATTCGGTATTTTGATTGTTTTAGCTACATTATTTATCAGAATTGTTTCAAATTTCCTATTTTCACTTCGTAATGGGTACTACAGCCTGTGATATAGAATTGTTTATGCAGGTCCACGTCTAGAATTTTATGCAGGTCCAGAATAGAATTGTTTATGCAGGTCCAATATCGGTTCCTCCCTACATTCGATATTTTGATATTTGTGCGACATTATTCACAGGAATTGTTTCAGGTTTCGTATTTGAATATTGTAATGGCCTGTGATAAAAATTGCTTGTGCCCATCCACGTTTTCGTATAAACCTCAATATATCCCTATATTCTGTACAGACTTTTTAACGGATTATTTTATTATTTATTTATTTTCAAATTTGTTCTTAATGGTGGAAGGTAGGGCCCGGCTGAACTTCCTGCTAGTTTACTTCTCTGTTGAAAAAGTCATAATCGATGAACCTTTCTTCGATGAAAATATCCACTCTGCTGAAGTTTTCCTTTGGAATTTCGAACTTTTCTCTTGGAAAAATTACTTTAAATTGTATATGTTTTATAACCGCATTATTTTGCCATCCTACTTTTGGCTGCCTTGCCTTACTGCCATTTATAACTGAAACGTTTCTTTTCTTTATTTTTATTTTTTTGAATTTTTTTTATCCAATATCCTCTCTAAAAATGGCTTCCATATCCAATCATCATTTTCATTATTATCTGCATCGTCATCATCTTTCGTTTAGTGCCATGTCAAAAAGCTGATTGGATAAAACGCGATACGCGATGCAATGCCATTCCATGCATTAACAAAAAAAGAAAAAAACTTTGTAAACAACAAAGTCTGTCTGTCTGTCAGTCCGTTCCTTTGGCCGTTGTAGTGCATTCATCCATCCCATGTGATTGCTTAACAATTTTCCTTAACATCATCACAAACTTGTCCCAAGAAGAAGTATGTGTAGTAGTTGTTGTAGGTATGATGCAGTCAGAACAGCCATCATACCTGTTAACCAATCGTTCGTTCGTCCTACCTTCCCAAACTTCAGCCAGCTCACTTGCCATCCATCGATCCATACAAACATGCATATCCGTGTACAAAATTCAATAATCATAAACATTTAACCATAAAGGAGGGAACTATTCTATGAGTGCATGATGCTGATGGTTGACAAGATGAAACAACATTGCCATCAAAAAAATACAAAAAAAAAAAAAAAACGAAACGTATGAACAACAAGATAGACCCACCAACCATCATAAGATGGTGGTGGAGAAAAAAGGAGCGAGTGGAATGTTTTAGCAATCATGTTTTCACTTAAGAAAAAAGTAGGAGTATAGTATAATTCGTAGGATACAAAGAATGTGATTGAAAGTTAACTCAAGTATTGTTTGGCCGCAGGAATTTTATCGCAAAATTACATTCAGAGGAAGGGAGATCTACGCCAGAAGTCAACTGCATTGAACATATTATTTCAAGTTCTTTGATAGTAAGATAAATTGAATTTACCAATCATAAATACGGATGAAAACTTTCAGTATGGGATATAAATTTGTTTACATATGGAGTATGCAAAGTCATGATTTCCTATCCCTTTTTAAAATGGCTTAAGATTATTCTTTTTAGCACAAAATGAAAAATAAGCTTAATAACTATCCAGGAAAAAAAATGAAAGTCATTAATTTGGACATGTAAGTCGTTAATTTGGACAGGACCCAAGAGTTCCACTTCATCTAATACTGATCAAATTATGTGGATGTGCAAAATTAAAAGAAACCCAGTAAGGAAAGGTCAAAAGTCGGGCGAGGCCGACTAAATGATACCCTACACCCCTATGCGTATTTAGTAGAGCTCCCGTTACAAAAACGTTTATATTAGGAATTTAAGTGAAGTAGACCACTATGAACCAAATACCATTGCTATATAGTGCATGAATTGACTTTAATAAGGATTTCATTAAAAATATTTATTGGAGCAATAGATATAACGGATCGGGCTTCACTAAATGGTAAAATTCGGTTAAATATGAGAAAATCTATTCAACTGATATTACATATATGGTGCGCAATAACCAAAAAAGGGATGAAGATGAAAATATCGCAGCCATATAAAAATCTGAACCGATCTCGATAAAATTTGGCAGAGGTTTGTATTGTCGAGCAGTATCTGATGCCCGGTATCAAATATCATTGTTGAAGAGTGCATATTACTCATGTGAGGGACTTTAAAAGCAATCGGTTGAAACATATATATATATCTGACCGCTTTTCACCAAAATCTGAACGTTTGCTTTTAGGATGAATTCCATCGGAAATGCCGCAATTCACTCCATTTGGGATGATATTAGTTATGTGGTGCGCAAAAAAACTGAAATCGGATAGAGATATATATGACAGTTAATTTCAAATATAAACCGATCTCGACAAAATTTTAAACACTTATTTCTGAGTTGTATCTGATATGAGGAACTTTAACACTAAATCGGATGTTTTATCCGTATGGGAGCTGTAGCTTTATCTGAACCGATTTTAACCAAAATTGGAGCCACCAATCCTCATCAGTTCGCTTTTTTTGTCTGGGATATTCTCCCCAGGAGTTATTAAAACTAACTCCTATGACAAACAACTTTTTTACGAGATCAACTTTACGATATGACGAGATCGTAAGCTCAATAGAAGAGGAACAAAAGAATTACATAAACCTAAGATTCATTTGGAAGAACTTCTAAATCTTACAACCGCACCTACAAACATTTTCATTTTTCTTCACTTGTTATGCATTCGTTTTACGAAGTAGCATAGCGAAGTCGACAGCGCCTTGTCTATTAATGTTTGTTCGGGATACCATAGTATTTTGTTTGCTGCAAAACGGTATGGGACCTATATTCAATCCTGAACCGATCTTGATAACATTTAGCAGAGGTATCTCTGAGCTCCATAAGATATCTGGTACTAAATATAATTGTTTTCGAATGCGTATTACGAATTTGAGGGACTTAAACACCAAATCGGATGAAAAATATTTATGGGAGCTCTAGTTATATCTGAACCGATTTTCTCTGAATTTCATATACTTGCTTCTATACTGAATTTTGTCGGATGTATCTAAATTAAAAACTTTTGGACTGATATTTGCCATTTGGTGCACAATAAACCCGAAATCGGTTGAATATATATGTGGGACCTATATCCAAATCTGAACCGATATTGATAAAATTTAGTAGAGTTGCGTCTGGCCTGCATCTGATAACTGGTACCAAATATCATTGTTGTCGAATGCATATTACGTCTGTGAGTGACGTAAACACCAAATCAAATATGGGAGCTATAGCTATATCTGAACCGATTTCCACCAAATTTAATGTACTTGCTGCTAGACTGAATTCAGTCGTAAAGGCCAAAATTCATTCCATTTGGGCTGATATTAGCCATTTTGTGTACAATAAACCTGATATCGGATAAAGATATGTGTGGGACATATATCCTAATCTGAAATTTGACAGAGATATTTTCGAGCAGTATCTGATGTTCGGAATTAAATATTATTCTTCTGGAGTGCATATTACGTATGTGAGAGACTTAAAACCCAAATCGGATGAAACATTTATATTGGAGCTATAGCTACATCTGAACCGACTTTCTCCAAATTTATGTAACTTGCTGCTATACTGAATTCGCTGGGATGTACCGAAATACAAATATGGAAGCTATATCTAAATCTGATCCGATTATCACCAATTTCAATAGGGTTCGTCCTTGGGCCAAACAAATATTATTTAGAAAATTTGATCTCTATCTGATAATAAACGCGACCTACATTTTGTTCACAAGAATACATGGACGGACGGACGGACGGACATGCATAAATCGAATTCTATGAAGATCCTCAAAAGTGACTATGGGTCTATCTCCCTTCCTTCTCCACTATGTGGTGTAGGGTATAAAAAGGTAAAAGGAGGAGTGAGTCGATACATTCCACATTGACATCAGATATTGGATTGAGAAAAATATGTAGATATACAGATCTTGTTTGTTAATAAAAGTATTCGAATGTGTGAAGTTTAATAGCAATCGGACTATTTTTCACATTTTGTAGGAGTTATAATTATTCCAAATGTTGACTCTTTGTGGAGGACTGGTACCTCCTCCGATATATTCCATCTTCATACCTGATATTGTGTTGGATGAAATATTGCGATGTGTTATTTTGGCCCTTTGTGTGGGTGGTACGTGATGGAGTAGACTAATATTGTCCATTTTCTCACATAGCACTGAAGAAAATGATGGGCTTTTCTTTCTATGTGGTAAATTATTCTCTTTAAAAATGTTGACCTTTTGTTGGGGAAGGTACCAGAAGGAGTAGGCCAATGTTGCCCATATCCCAATCCCATCTATGTTCGACAATAACAAGTTTTTATCAAAACGGGTACTCCCTTCGAGAGTTTCCGCTTGTGAATGAAACAGTCACAGTACATGGCATCAGACTCCAACATTATATGGGAGCTATACCTAATCTTGCATCAAAATAACACATTTTTCCTCTGAAGTTTCAATGTCTGTGCAAGGTTTCACTGCTTTCAGCTCCTTCTTATATGTATATTTCTACCTCCTTCATTACTTCATAGGACGGGCGAACGATGGTTTTTACTCGGATCACGAGCATATATTATTTACGGATCGAATTTCGACCCATCGGAAAACCCCCTGTAATCCAAATCTTATGGTCCCAACAACGCGAAGCATATTTTTCGATCTAATTTCCCAGACTACATTCATTGAAAAATAATAAACCTCTCTTCCAAGCTTCTTAAGTGTCTCCCGTACTAAGACTGGCTTTATCAATTAACTAACTAACCATGTCAAATAAACCACCAGAACAGTTTTTTTGTGAAAATCCATACTGAATATGGTTTTGAATTTAGGTTTCCTTGCGAAGATAAGATTTATCGTCTTAATTTGCATCAAAAACTGTCAATTGTTGGCCAAGTTGCGTTTTCTGTTCGCCGTTGTGTGTGATATTGATATAATGTTCGGTGTGTTCATAAAAATCAAAAACCAACTAAAACAACTTTGCATAAAACACTAACGTGATCATAAACTAAATAAGAAGCGGGGCAACAAAGACAACAACATCAGCAATGGCAACTGCAACAACACCATCATCAGTAGCAGCCGAAGGAGGCAATCTAGGGATATGCATATAACTCACAACAGCGACAAGACGAAAAGCGAAACATACGATCAGGAACTTTAGTAAATACAAAGGGTGTACACCTCCAACCGTCAGTAACTTTGCAGAATATGAGGCCTTAAGGAGAGCCTAATGACAAAAACATATCATGTGCGGTTTCTGCTGCTGCTGCCTTTGCTATTACAGCTCCTGTACAAGTAGAAGGCAAAAAAATTATAGACAATACAAATAATCATACATAATGAAACGTCCACATGCCGAATAATCCTGCCGAGTGCTGCGCCAAAGGTAGCAAATCTAAGGCACCTGTAATGGAGGATGAAATAGTATCTCTATTGAAATAATTATATTAGGAATTATATTGACAAAATTTATGAATGTGTTCAAAGCTTAAGGTGGAATTCGGTCGTAGTTCTTTGGTAGTAGTGTATAGGGCTAAATCGGTGGTATACCTCTATTTATACCCTATACCACATAGTGGTAAAGATATTATGTCTTTGTGCATTTACTTTCGATATATGCATATCAGTCAGTCCGTCCGTCCAGGTATTCTTGTGAACAAAATGCAGGTCGCATTTGTTATCCGACTGAGAGGAAATTTTGTAAACAATATTTGTTTGGCCCAAGTACGAACCGTATTGAAATTGGTGATAATCGGATCAGATTTAGATATAGCTCCCATATATCTTCAACCAATTTCGAGTTAATTGTGTACCAAAAGGCCTGAATTTTGGTACATCACGCCGAATTCAGTCTAGAAGCAAGTACATACAATTTAGAGAATATTGGTTCAGATATAGCTATAGCTCCCATATATATGTTTCATCCGAATTGGGGGTTTAAGTCCATCAAAGGCGTAATATGCACTCCATAAGAATGATATTTGTACCGGACATCAGATACTGCTCGAAAATACCTCTGCAAATGTTATCGAGATCGGTTCATGTCAGGATATAGCTCCCATATATATCATTATCCGATATCTGGTTTATTGTGTACCAAATGGCTAATATCAGCCCAAATAGGCTGAATTTTGGGAACTTCAAATTAAAAGGGTGTAAATCGGTTCAGATATAGCTATAGCTCCCATCCGATTTGAAGGTTAAAGTCCCTCACACGCGCAATATGCATTCCACAACAATGATCTTTGGTAGCAGATATCAGATACAGCCCAGAAATAAGTGTATCAAATTTGGTCAAGATCGGTTCAGATTTGGATATAACTCCCATATATGTATTCAACAGATTTCATTCGCTTTTGTTTTTAGTCCCTGATATTCGTAATATGCATTCGACAACAACGAAATTTAGTACCAGATATTTTATAGAGCGGAAATAAATGACTTATCGAGAACGGCTAAGATTTGTATATAGCTCCCACATATATCCTTAATCGGATTTCAGGTTCATTGTGCAAATGATGGCTAATATCAGGCCAAATAGAGTGAATTTGTGGAATTCGGCTCCGATATCTATTTTTTTAATATAATCCTTCTCCAATTGATATCATGCTACGGGAGCTCTTTCTATGAGGCAGATTTTAACCTCTGCAGCCATAAGGGTATTAAAAAATGTCCTCTCACAAATAAAATGTTTCACTTACCTGTTCAGCATCAACATTCAATGACGGAGGGAGTTGTTCGATTTTAGAACTTTGGCTAAGTGAAATATTTTAGCCAAACAACATGCGTAGTTAAATAGCATACAGACCTTATTCTACCATACATATACACACATTTTCATATGCTTCTGTATTTACATATTAACACACACACAAACACTACAACTCACTAAGAGATATGCATATGAACCGACATTTTCACATCGTCATCGAGAGAAACATCGATGGCCAATTCGACAACAAATACATAACGCATGCATTATGATTATGGTCGGACATCGAACGAAACGGTACGAAGCGAACGAGCGACTGAGAAGCAGCATATTGGTCAATATTAGCATCCGTATGCCAAAAGCATACGATGGCCATGCCACCGAAAGTAAAACAGGATTAAATTGAAACCTAACTTCTTTCATCTAAAGCCGCAGACAGTGATTTGAGTTATTAAAAATGGGCCACAGAGATACAAGTGCTGGTTCTTTAACATTTCGGTTTTAATAAGAAAGAATTTATACTCGCAAAAAATTTTTGAATTGGTGCAGTATTTACTATAGTCCCCAGTTGATGGTAACTGCTGATCTTCGGCATTGTGAAGGTTTCTACCTCAATGGCGGCATATACGGTTTTATACGCTCCAGGATATAGTAAGTCTGTCATTCCGTTTGTAAATTCTTAAAATAAGCATACCAGACCCCATTAGATATTATATCTTATTTTATATATTCTCCATGTAATAGTAATTACCAATATTCGGATTTTAGGATTTCCGCTAAATTTGTTTTAAATTTTAGATACAATGGCTATTAATGGATTAATTAATAATTATTTCTATGTAAAATATGCAGGTGGGATTTCAGAAAGAGTGAAAATTGTTTAACTCATTAATTTTAGGTAATTTTTATAAACAAAAAAAAAATATATATATAACTATTTCTCAACCGATTTTAATGGCCTTTCCAAAAATATATAATACTTCTGTTTGGTATCAGCTTTGTAGTGTAGAGCCACTTAAACCACTTAACTTTGCTATTTGTTAACCAATTTCAAAAATATTTGCTTTGACAGAAACTTAACATTCGACCATTTCACAAAAAAAAAAAAAAAAAAAAAAAAAAAAAAAAACAATTAAGCAAAGGCTATAGTCGTGCGAGGCCGACCATGTAATACCCTACAATACTACAATATGTTAGAAGCCCGAATCCATTTTGGAATATTTCGCTTTTGAAATTATGTCATGGAGCACTGCCCAGATATTACCCTTAGCGTTTTGACCAGGGACATTTGCCAAATATTTACGCACTCCATCGTGCTGTTATTTGTTGTGGTCCACTTTACAGCTACATATACCAATGGTCATCCAAAATGCTAGAATTCTTCCCTGTTCTTAACTCTCTTCAATTGTGTTAGCAGAAAATTGTTTCGGTGTTTGGTTTATTTGGACCCCTAAATATTTTGCGATCAACTCCAAAAGCCAATTCAATGGTCATCCAAAATGCTAGAATTTTTCCCTGTCTTTAACGCTCTTCTTAGGCGTATCGAATGGCTTAATTTTTTTTTTGTTTTTGGCTCATTTGAACCCCGAATATTTTGCGATCATCTCCAAAAGCAAGAGGCCCCTCTATATCACCAAATTTAAACTCATGTATATGATTTGCTTGTCTTTCCTTTAGATTCAATTTATTAACTTTATAATTCTGAACTTTTATGTTAAGAGGGCATTCTGAATTGACAAAATTTGTCGAAATCGGTCTAGCCATTCTTGAGATATAAGCATTTTATATAACATCCCCTTCCTTTCTATATATATATTGTATATATTTCGCTATATACATCCGATATATTTACGATCGGCATCTACGTAACGGTCAGAGTTGACCTGTTCGTCTATTTTTGATTTCGCCGGGATTAAAAATATTCGCGGTTTAATAGAAAATTTGACTTTTATATAACAAAAATGTTATGGTCTATTTCACCCACTAAATATTACCCGATGAATTGGCAGACTTCTGTCCAGCGCTTAGCTCTAGCCCCATGCTAACTTCCGCTTCGATTGGTCTATAATTACAACCTGTAGCGCAGCTGCAAAATCATGAAATTTTTCAGTTTTTGGTCCATTTCAACCCCTAAATATTATGCTATCACCTCCAAAAGCAATAGGATTCTATTCTGGCCCTACACCCACCTCCATTCTAAATTTCGTGAAGATCGGGCCATAATTGCGACCTGTAGAGTGATTACAAATTAACATGGACAGAGGGACGGACGGACATACATAGCTAGATCGACTCAGCTCGGCGAGATAGGAAGATCCATATATACTTTCCTATGTGGGAAACCAATATTTCGAGGTGTTACATAACTTTTGGCCCAGTCAAACTTATAATAGGTGTTGTAGGTTATAAAAATAATTATAATAATAGCAATCCATTGTTAAAAATAGAAGTTATGCACGTCATCTGTGGGCTCCTACAAACCTGAATTGGAACATTGCAGCAAGTGTGTATTTTTGCTGTCGCACAGTGTTATAGTACGCATTTAAAAACCTACCAGCAGATCTCGATTTCGAGATTCTAGCCTTCGAGATTCCCTCAATTTAGTACCAGTTTGTACTTTTCGAACTGTTATTGTACACATTCTCAATCAATTCTCAAACACAGATATCATCAGTAATCTTAAAATCAAATTTCTGCGACGCGAACAGCGACCCTAATAATAAATTTCAGCACTATATGTTCACCCAATACCAAATTTCTCCAAATATTGTACTATTTAGTACTTATCGTGCACTTGTAGTACAAATTTTCAAAACCACCTTCATACCTGAACTCAGTTACCAACAGAGACCTAAATATCAAATTTCGGGATTCCAGTTATATCCCTTAACCCAATACTAAGTTTTTTTTTTTACCATTTAGTACTTTTCGAACAAATATAGTACACATTTCCAAAACCACCTCCCTATCTTAACCACATACCAATATCAAAATTTATGATTCCAGCTCTATCCCTTAACCCAATACTCAATTTAGAACCATTTAGTACTTTTCGAACAATTATAGTACACATTTCAAAAACCACCTCCATATCTTAATCACAGAGACCAATAGTGACATCCACATCAAATTTGAGGATTTCAGCTCTATTCCTTCACCCAATACCAAATTAAGTACCAGTTAGTAATTTTCGAACTATTATAGTACACATTTCAAAAACCAACACAATTCCTGATACAAATAGGGACCCCAATGTCAAACTTGAGGTTTCCAGCCCTGTCCCTTTACCCAATACCAAATTTAGTACCATTTAGTAGTTTTCGTACAAGTATAGGACGCTTTTCGGAGACACCATTAAATCTCAATTCCAGGTACCAACGGAGTCCTCAGTAACAAATTTGAGGATTCCACCTCTATCCCTCCACTCAATATCAAATTTAGTACCATTTAGTACTTTTCGTACAAGTATAGGACGCTTTTCGGAGACACCATTAAATCTCAATTCCAGGTACCAACGAAGTCCTCAATACCAAATTTGAGGATTCCTGCTCTATCCCTTTATCCAATATAAAATTTAGTACTTTCGTACAAGTATAGGACGCATTTCCTTTCACCGAATAGCAATTTTAGTACCATTTAGTACTTTTCAAACCCATCACCTTAATACAAATTTTCAAAATTCTTGCTTCATCCGTTCACCCTAAACCAAAGTGTTCCAAATTTGGTACCACTTAGTACAGTTCACACATTTTGTAAACACTTACCTTCTACCCATGTTTGTCATACCACATTTCATGTTTTCGGCTTTCTCACGTTTACCAAAAACATTGAAATTAGAACTTTCAAAAACCCTTTAATGTATATATCTTGGACTCCATCCGTGACTTTCATTCCAAATTTTAAAATTCTACCTCATTCCGTTTGTCGAATACGAAGCATTCAATTTTTAGTACATTTGGTACTAACAACACTAGATTTGATGTGTAGTGGAATTAAGCTAATCACTCCATCTGGTGACTCCGCTATAAAACAAATGTACTTCCTGATTCGGAGCATTGTTACGCTTCTAGCCCCATTTTCTAATGGAATTTTTGAAAAATCTATATTGGTACCATTTGTGGCACAACATTATTAACTGCATTTAGGGTATTTTTATAACATTCGGTATTTTGGTGATTTTAGCCACATATTTCCACTCTACCAAATAACTTGCTGTTTACATATCAGCTACAATTCCATCGATTTTTTAGTTCAACCTTTAGAAAAGTGCCAATATTTCTATAAGTAATTTATAATATATCTGCATTTTTGCATATTTGTATTTAAATGAGAGACCTCATACTAGGAAAGCTTTATGATATATACTAATTTTTCATATCCGGTACCAGGGCACCACTGTTCTTCAATTTGTGAATGCTGAGCTAAGGGGGGCAAAATAAGATTTGTAGCCACAATTGAATCTGACAATGAGTTTCTCTCTTCATATTCTCCTTCGGCCGGCTGTATGTATAAAACGGCAGCCATGAATGCTGTCATATGCAATGTTGCGATTTTTGTGTCATGGATGCCAAAGACATCCTTGAGCTTATTTAGTTAACCTTTTCATGGCTTCCTTTCGTTCATCTCCACTGTCGGCCTGCCAGATAGCCAGCCAACAAGCCTTCGCTTCAATCACATTCACAATTCACAAACCAAATGGCCAACCACCATTGAACGACGAGAGTTCTTTCTCATCTTCAGAGGATTAAAATGAGGAGGCCTATGGCTCTGTTGTTATCGTTGCCATTTCTGATGCTGCAGCTGGAGCTGCTGCCATCGTCGTCGTTGTCGTTGCTGTTTGCCATCGTCGATATATTTTACGACCATAACATATGACATGAGCAATTTGCATTTCCAGCATTACTTCTCATGGATTGGTTATTAGCGAGATTTATGGATTTCATATTTGTACATGTAAATGTGAAGTACAATTTTATGTTCGGCCTTTGCGGATGGAGGATGGTCGTGGCCATGCGATTCCATTTCATGCCACCACAACATGGCATGGTTGTGTGTCGTCCACCATTCGATGGTCAGTGGAGTTGGTGTGCGAGCGAGTTGGGATGGATGTGAATGCGCATTGGATGTTGTTGTGACGGTGGGACTGGGTCCGGCATGCCGGACCGGACAATCCTACCGACCGAATGATATGCATGTTGCACGTATGGCCGGCCAACAAATATGTTTTTTTGTGCGAGTTGTACACCTTCATATTTAAGTGGTGGTGGTGGTGATGGTGGACAGGATATGTAAGCGAATAAATGCGGTCACTGAAGGTAGTCGGATCTGAATAACGTCAGCATACCAAGCAACCGTCATTGTTATTATCATTTTATGCTTGCAAATATTGTTGGCTGCGATTGTGGTCCAGCTTAAGTTGGTTATTATGGAATTTGTTGTTGTTATTGTTGTTGTGTTTTTAGTTTTCATTAAGAACAGAATACCAATCGAACAACTGAATACACACACACACCACCTCACATAACTGAAATAAAACTTCACAACAACAAATGTAGAGGTGATCACACCAACATTGCAACAATCATGAACATCGCTACCACCATTATCTTTTGCATCGGAATCAGGAATAACAATCCATATCTTTGTTGTTTTTGTTGTCGTCGTCAGCATCATTGTCATCATCGCACCATTATTAGTTTGTTTAGAACACATTTGAATGCAATTCTTTTAAACTAAGATTTTTACCAGAGATTCAAAATCTTCTATTAATTAAAATTGGAAATTGGAAATCGATTCGAAAAGTGTACAAAAAATACTAAAATTTACTAATCATTGAATATTTTGTATTGGATAAAGGGAAAGGGCTAGAATTGTGAAATTTGGAATGAGTGCAGGATAGATGTACCACAGGTTTATGTGAACGGATTGAGATACAAACTTGAAATTCGATATGAGGATCAACGTTGGAAAGTAAATTTGGTTTTGGAAATGGGCACTAAGTGTGCGAACAGCTCTAAATGGTACCAAAATTGGGACAGTTCGGCTTAGGGTGAGTGTATGGATCTGAAATTTTAAAATTTTGAATTGGAGTTCCTTTAAGTAGAAGTTTTGTAATGAAGAAGGGGGTTTGGAAATGGGTACTTAAAGTGCACGAAAAGTACTTAATAGTACTATGATTGGTACAATAGTGCTCGAAATCTGCAATCTGGCATGAGGGTCACTGTTCATGTGTTGCCTGGACATTTGTGGTTTCGGAAATGTCTGCTATAATTGTACGAAAAGTACTGAATGGTACTATATTTGGTACTGGGTGAATGGATAGAGGTAAAATTTTCAACTATAATATTTGGATTACTGATGGTATCTGTGATTGGTTTGGTTGAAGAGAATAGAACTGAAGTCGAGAAATTTTTTATTGCGATAACTATTGGTGTTAGGATTGAGGTATGGAACTGTTGATTGGAACTGGAACTGTAAAATTATACGAAAAGTACTAAACGATACCAAATTTGGTATAGTGGGAAATTAAAGAGCAGATATCTTGAAATTTTATAGGAATGTCACTGTTGGTATCTGAGGCTGAGATATGGAGATTGTTGTGAAAATGCGTACTACAATTGTACGAAAAGTACTAAATTTGTTATTGCATGAATGGTGGTGGATGGAATCTGGTGGTGGTTTTGCAAATACTTACTGTAATTCTTCAAAAATTACTAAGTTTGGTATTGGGTGAAAAAATAGGAGTGAAATCCTGAAATTTGATGCATATGTCATTGTTGGGGTCTGCTGTTAAAAAAATGGTTATGCTTTTGAAAATGTGTACTTTAATTTTTCGAAAAGTACTAAATGGTACTTAATTGGGTGTTGAGTGGACTGGTAGAGCTGGTATCACAAAATTTGATACTGAGGTCCCTGGTGTTGTGATATGACTGTTTAAAAATATTAATTTTGATCACTGTAGGTGTCTAGAATATAGAAAGGTAGATTTTCTTGGATATACATAATAAATGTTACTGAATTTCGTATTGGTGAAGATATTGAGCTAAAATTCTGAAATTTGATAATGAGTTCACTCTGGGTTTCTAGGGTTTACATATGGAGACGTTGAAATAGTTTTGGACAAACGTTGGACGTTGAGATAGTTTGGACACAACAAACACACGAGAGGAAATGTTAATATATCTCATAGGGTGAGATAAAAAGTCAAACGTAATCATTTTTACATTTAACGAAAGCAAAAAATGTCGGGGAATAGCATCACATTTTAGAATAAGTTTAGATTTGTTCGAATTGGTCACCTTTGGCACGAATTATGGCCTTCAAACGGCCAATGAAACTGTCACAAGCTGCCCGAATGTTGCTCTGCGGTATTCCGGCCCATTCCCGGCGAAGCGCTTGCTTGAAGTGATGAAAATACTCCAGACACAATAGTTCAACGGATTAATATCCGGAGATTTTGGTGGCCATTGTGAGCTGGAAATGAAGCGAGCAACCTCATTTGGTAACCATTCTTGGGTATCGCGTGCTGAGTCCTGTTGGAATGTCCAAGGTTTGCGTGACCAAGGCTTTAATACACCCTCCAGAATATTTTCGCGATAATATTCGGCATTTCTTCTGATGCCACGGTCGATTAATACGAGCGGAGAGCAACCATCGGCTGTTATGGCGGCCCACACTATCACCATGGCCGGCGCTCGAGTTCTGGTGGCCAACCGGAGGTGCACATTTTCAGCTGACCTATGACGATCATTTTGTTTGTCTACAAACTGCTGGACAACGAACGTTTCCTCGTCGGAGAAAACCAAATTCGGCAGTTCACCACTATCGGCCAAACGAAGCAACTCTTTAGCTCTGTTGAGTCTATTTTCTTTCTGTGGCGGTGTGAGTTCTTGCACTTTTTTGAATATCATTAACTTTACCCCGAGCTCATTTTTCAGTATTTGCCGAATGGAATATTGCGATATGTACGGCTTACGAGCCATTTCCGGCCACTGAGACGCGGGATTCGATTAAGTCGTTTCTTTACTTAAATTGAAACGGGCTTGGCATGAGATTTAACATAGCTCTACAAAAATAGCGTAAAAGTTTTAAGTCACACGATCTCTGTGGGCAATTGACCAGTCTCAAATGTGAAATAAAATGTTCACAAGTGTTACGCGTGATGGGTGCCATGAGGCCCCGTGTTCTTGAAACCACCTGTCATGCAAGTCAAGCTCTTGCATTTTCGGCAAAAATATTGGATATCATCCCACGGCCCCATATTGCCACAAGCCCATAAACAGCAACGATATCGACATTTCTGCGTATTTACGTACCTATTGAGCCTCAAATGTGGGCCGAGAACTAGTATTAAAGTTTGTCCAAACTTTCGTAGCTTTAACTTAATAAGTATGAGCTTCGTCGTGATTTCTATAGACAGATTGAGACTGACATGTATAAATCGACTCAGGAAGTGATTCTATGAAGATCCTCAAAAGTAACTATCTCGCTTCCTTCTCCATGTTACAAACAAATGCACAAAGACATAATACCCTTACCACTATGTGGTGTAGGGTATAAAAAGGCCTAACAAAAACTGTTGAAACGAATTATTAAAAAATTCCGTTTAAAAATTTTGGGGCTATAAGAAACGGTGTACCGATATAGACAAAGTTTAACAACCTCATTTTAAGTTCAACATTTCAACCGTTCAATATTTTAAGTGCCGAATTTTTAAAAATTGTGTTGAAAATGTGATCTGTGATTGTCAATATACCGAACATCGGGAAGCACCGTTATATGGGGGCTATACGAAATCGTGGACCGACATGGCCCATTTACGAACATGCCTGCTGACAAACTACACATTTCTGCATAATTTTAATTTTGCACACGTGAAATTGTATATATGGGTTGAAATCGACACTGTCAAGCGTCAAAAGTTCTTATTCAGTAAAATTTGAATTTGACTAGTCAAAATAAACCGTTATATGGGCGTTAATTCAAAATGTGGAGTTAATGTGTCCTGTTTTCATTATTAACCATTCGAGACCTTGTCTTAAAATTTGTTTCAGTTCTCTTGACTCTAACTGAGTAACTCTATAGACCGATTGAGAGGAAGCGACCAATATATTTTATGACGTCTTCGAGAATATAAAATTATTTGAGAGTTTCGCACAGAGTGATACAAATTCCCCAACTTCTGTGTTTATGGGTTTCATATTATTCTATACTCCATTCTCAAGGTTTACCTTTATGTGAACGCTCCACTCCATATATCCATTTTAATATAAATTCGCAATGGCGGCGGCATCTTTAACCAAACACCAGTTTTCTTCTCCGTAAATCAATATCTTGTGAGATTTAATAATTTATTTTCGAACATGTTACCACTAAGTAAGTTCTGAAGCAGCGTTGATTGCTGCATAGTTATGGCCACTGTTCAATATGTATAATTTTTCAATATTTTTGCTGTTGGTTGATTTTTTTTTTATCCACGAAGTACTTGTATGAAATGGCAAATATATGGCTCCCTTATTCGTTTACTGTTGCAGTAGGTAAGCATAAGTATTTATACAGGCACAATCTGTGAATGCGGTATGAGGTACAGTGGCACGAGAGGAAATGTAAGATGATTAAGTGAAGGATTTCGAAACTATGTTTTTTTGATTGACAAAAATCCGTATTCCTTGTTATTTGAATACCAAAGTTTTTTTTTTTTAATTTGATTGGCAGAACTCCCAGAACCTCAGACAGAAAATAACCAAGGTAGATGAAAATAGCAATAACCCAGAAAAAGTCCATAGTTAAACTTTTTGATTAAATATGTCAAGAGGACAAATTGCACCCAAAATGGTATATTTCGTAAAGATATATGAGGTAAATTAAAAAGTCAGATAGAGCCGACTATATGATACCCCACACCACTATGCATACTTAGTATAGCTCCCACAACAAAATAATTTATTTAAAGTAGATAATACCTTCTATCAACATTTGGCTTTAGATCATTTATAATTTGGTTCCAGAGGAGAGATATGGGAGGGATATCCAATTCTGAATCGCTTTTCACCAAATTAAACGAATAATTATCGATTGCATGAAGGATTATATTAAAACAAATAAAAAAGCTGTGAATTCGGCCGGTCCGAATTTTGAATACCCTCCACCATTTGCAACGAATTTGGCAATTCTCAAAAACAATAAAATCCGTTTATAATTCTATTAAAATCTTAAAAATACCGAATATAACAGCTAATATTAGCTTCTATATGACGACATGGGTCTGCATAGGTAACATTTGTCATAAGCCATTACCATATTCAAATGCGAAACTTAAAAAAATCGGTAATAATGTAACTAAAATCATGAAAATACCGAATATCGGGAGGTACCGTTATAAGGGGGCTACACGAGGACGTAGACCTGCACAGACAATATTCTGTCTTAGGTTGTAGTATTCATTACGAACTTCAAATACCAAATTTGAAACGATTCTGGTAAATAAGGTCGCTAAAATCATCAAAATACCGAATATCGGTAGGTACCGTTATATGGGGGCTGTACGAAGACGTGCACCTGCACAGAAAATTTTCCCTCTTGGGTTGTAGCATCCATTACGAACTACAAATACCAAATTTGAAAGAATTCCGGATATCGGGAGGTACCGTTATATGGGGGCTATGCCAAAACGTTGACCTACATGGCCCATTTTCAATACCAAAAGTCCTGCAGACACAATTCATTCGAAAGCTGGAGTGATTTCCGCAGACGGATAGACGGATATCGCTAAATCGACATAGAATTTTATGCTGATCAAGAATATATATACTTCGTGCGATCCAAAATGTATGTTTCGCAAGGTTACAAACTTAATATACCCCCCATACTATGGTGGAGGGTACAAAAATATGTATCGAAGCCGAGTTCCACAAAATTGAAACATACGTCTCGAAATTCACTCCATTGGGACTATTATAATATTAGCCAAATAATGGCACAATAAATCTGAAATCGGGTATATATATGGGAGCTTTATCAAAATCTGATCCGATCGCGATAAAACATGGCAAATGTATTTCCGAGCTCTACATAAGATATCTGGTACCAAATATTATTGTTATCGAATGCATGAGATTATCGGGAGCTATAGCTATATCCAAACCGATTTTTACCAAATTAAATTTTTACCGGTTGAAGTGTAAAATTGCAGGTCATTTGGACTTCGGACATTTGGTGCACAATTAACCTGAAATCTGTTGAAGATATATGGGAGCTATATGTAAATCGATTATCACTAATTTCGTCCTTGGGTCAAACAAATATTGTTTGCAAAATTTGATCTCAATCGGATAATAAATACGACCTGCAATTTGTTCACAATAATACATGGACGGACGGACATGCATAAATCGAAAGTGATTCTATGAGGATCCTCAAAAGTAACTATGGGTCATAATACCCCATAAAGACATAATACCCCTACATCTATGTCGTGTAGGGTATATTGATTATTTTCACTCAATATTATTTAGAGCAGAATCGACAAGACGTACACGCATTCGAGAAGAATAATTTTTTTAATTTTTGTGCTTACCCGCTTTCAATGTCTTATACAATACCAAGAACATTCGCTTTTTCTACTACATATGCACTAATTTTTTTCTACCCCGAATTAGATTAAGTTTGAAAAATATTTGGATTACAAAACATTGGGTACAGCAGCCTTACTTTTCCCTCGTCACAAAATTAGAGTTAAACCCACAATCGAATATTCGCTAAACCGCCTTTTTCAATGTCTAGGAAAATTCTGACCATATTCTCTCCACTCCTTACCACTGTGAATATGTTCGCTCATTTTTGCGTTCCTTGCGTTATCTTGTTATGTTTGAAGTTTTAAATTTAAAGGTTACTTCACCTTAGCTTACCATGTGTCCTCCTCTCATTTGCTGCCGTCTTTTGTCGGCGAAGAAGATACCAATCCGCCGCTTACCTTTACCACTTCAACACAGCATATGTGTATGTGTGTGTTTCTGTGTTGCAAGTTACAGCGGCATTCGGCATTTTTGTTGCTGTTGTTATTGTTGCTGTTGATAATAACGTTTTAATGTAAATATTCATAAATTTCTTTTTGAAAATTAAAATGGTGAAGGAGTTGACCAGCCAGTCGTCCAGTCCAGCTAGCCAATGGACCAACAAGCCGCATCATCATCCACGAAATGCATTGGGTGCTTAGTGGTGTTCTGGACTTAGGTTGGTTGGATTGTTGGTATGCATATATTTTTGTTGTTGTTTGTTCCTTTGGTGACGGTGACGATTCTATGGCTGCTTCTGTTCATGCTGCTGATGGCGGTGTTTGTTGCTGTTGCAATTTCTGACCGATAATAAACATTTTAAGCGAAACTTGTTTTGCGTTTGTCCAGATTACTTTGAAGCAAATTGAGAAAATATGTAACTGGAATCTCAAGATTTGACATTGTGTTTAAATTTTATGCGAAGGCTTTATTTCAATGCAGCCGAAATGGAGTGCGATACATGAGAAAGTTAGATGATTTTCAGAGGTGATCCAATTCCGACGATCATAAGGAACTACAAAATTTTCATCAATCCCACGAAGGCGGGTTCTACGAGCCTCTGAACACAAAGTCATCCTCGATAGATATATATATACATAGTATATATACATAGTATAGAGCTGCCGTGTATTTCCCGAAAATCAAAATTTCTCAACATTGTTTTATTCCTGGCACTAGCCCACACTTAGAAGGAAAGAACCGCTTGGTTCTAGAGAATTTCACGATTTGCATAGTGAATAAGGTCTCACATACTTGAATAAGAGTAGAGTGTCAAAGTTCGACAGACATAACCCGCATTTATGTATAAAGAGACTTTTTTTTGGATATGATAGAGTTTTAGGGAATATACCGATTGACAACAAGTAGTTGCTTTCGGTATGCATTTTTGACTACGGCAATAGATAAGATATCTCATAATCACAATTGGTAGCCCACCAGATCCCCCCATTTTAGAATTTCGGCAATTTGCAAAACCACGGGAGAGCATCAGATAACCTTTTATACCAGTTTCAGAGAAATGGCACTGGGGATTAAAAGTTGGTCAAGGATAGGAGAAATAGATATAAATAATTTTTGTAATTTCGGAGGCTAATCACCAGAAATTTGACATTTTCGATTCGCTGTGAGTATATTTTCTTACTTTTATATTAAATGTATGTCCAATTTTAGTATAGACCCCGTTTTATACCCTACACCTCCAAAAAGAGGGTATATTAACTTTGTTATCCTCAATATTCGTCGTAGACCCCATAAAGGATATATATTCATAATCAGCATAAAATTCTAAGTCGATTTAATATTCGATGTCCGTCTGTCTGTTGAAATCGCGATACAGCCCACATTATTTGACGTAGGGCTTTCAAATTAAGCACGACAATTTGTATAGCGTCTAAGATTCTTGGTATTGTAGATGAGATATATTAGTTCACGGTTTAGTATAGCCCCCATATTACGGTACCTCCCGATATTCGATATTTTGATGATTTTTGTCGCATTTTTCCACGGATTTTTCTAAAAATTAGTATTTGTAGTTCATAATGGCTGTATAGGTCACCCACCGATATTCAGTATTTTGATAATCCTAGTCACATTTACCCACTAATTGTTTCAAATTTGGTTTTAAGACTCGCAATACACATCAGCCCTTGTAGTATAAAATTGTCTTTATAGGTTCCAGTTTTGGTATGGTCTCCATATAACGGCCTCAGCAGCTTTATATTTTTATACCCTACACCACAAGGTAGTCAGGGTATTATGTCTTTGTGCATTTGTTTGTAACAGGCAAAAGGAAACGAGATAGACCCATAGTTCCTTTTGATGATCTGCATAGAATCACATTCAGAGTCGATTTATGCATGTCCGTCCGTCCGTCCGTCTGTCCGTCTGTCCATGTATTTTTGTAAACAAAGTACAGTTCGCATTTATTGCCCGATCCAGATGAAATTTTGTACAAATCATTTGTTTGGCCCAAGGACGAACCCTATTGAAATTGGAGATAATCAGTCAAAATTTAGATATAGCTCCCATATATATATCTTCGTCCGATTTGCTTTTTATTGTGCACCAAACGTGTAATATCACCCCGAATAGTATACAATTTTGCACATACAACAAAATTAGGCCTGAAATAAGTATGACAAATTTGATCGAAATCGGTTCAGATATAGCTATAGCTCCCATATATATTGTTCATCCGATTTGTTATTTTTGTCCTTCGCAGCCGTAATATGCACTCTGTTACAACAATATTTGGGGAAATATATCAAATACAGCCCAGAAATACATGTGCCAAATTTTATCGATATCGGTTCAGATTTGGATATAGCCCCCATATATAACTTCGTCCGATTTACCTTATATTGTGCACCAAACGTTTAATATTTGCCCAAATGGAATGGAATTTGGCACTTGGGACCGAATTTAGTCTTTTAGCTAGTATGTCAAATTTGGTGAAGATCGGTTCAGATATAGCTATAGCTCCCATATATACTGTTCATCCGATTTGTTATATTTGTTACCCACAGCCGTAATATGCACTCCGTAACAACAATATTCAGGGAGATATATCAAATACAGCTCAGAAATATCTTTGCGAAATTTTATCGAGTACAGTTCCGATTTGGATATAGCTCCCATATATATATCTTTATCCGATTTCAAATTAATTGTGCACCAAATGGGCAATACAAGTCCGAATTTAAAAGATACAAATGCTTCGGCATTTTAGTCCTTTGAACTTTAAATGATAATTATAATCATAGCGTGTATGATTGAATTCTCCCATAAAACTTTTAATTTAATATAGTGGTGTAGGGTATCATAAAGTCGGCCCCGCCCGACTTTAAGGCTTTCTTTACTGGTTTAATTTTAAGTTTAACTGCATTTTCCAAACGGTCTTTCTGTTTAAAGTGGAACAGGTTTGAATTCAGATACATTTAAATAAAAATGTTTTCTTTATTCTCTTAAAAGTTCAACTCGGTCGAACTTAATATTTTTTTACTTGTTTATTATGACACTGATTTTCGGCAAATTGACAATTCTTGTTCTCAGTTTGTTGTTACCTCCCCGCAAAAATAATTCAATGTAGGTCTACTTTTATGAATAACCCCTATATAAAGTAAATTTTACATTTTATGGATTTATGTGATGGCCAATTTGCTATAAGTCAAGTTTTCACATTGTGAAATTTCCTCAGACGGCTCTGTGGATAGGTAATATCTACATCTACACTATATAGTGTGGAGGGTATATTAAGCCACTCCATTTATAGCCATTAGCCATTTCCTTCCCATTTCAAGTTCGAAGATGGGCAATATTCGTATTGCTAAATATAAGGCATATTGATGATTTCAGCCTGATATCCCAGTTAGTCGACATTTTTATGGTTTCATAAATTGGCTAGCATCCACTTTATGATGGGGCGATAAAAACCCCCCAATATTCAGAATTTTGATGATTTTAGATAATTTTTGTGATGAAAATTTGTTAAAATATGACATTTGAAGCTGGATGTAGATACCAATTATTCTGGCAGAAAACTGCGTATAGGTCCAAGTTTCCATGTGTCTTCCAATGGAATTGCTGTACTGGTACGCGCCATAGTAACATTTTGTCAGTTTCCCCCCACGGATAAATTTTCTAAATTTGTCATTTGTGAGGACAAGGAAGGTATAAACGGTTTAGATTCGTTTAGGATATGTTAAATTAAACCTCTCGGTTGGTTGGTAGAAAATTCATTTATTATAGAATCCGCAATGTAACTTTTTATACCTTCCACCATAGTTTAGGGGGTATATTAAGTTTGTCATTCCGTTTGTAATACCTCGAAATATACAAATTAGTCCCCACAAAGTATATATATTCTTGATCATAATAAAAGTCTATGTCGACTTGACAATGTCCGTCCGTCTATCCGTCTGTGGAAATCACTCTAGCTTCCGAAACGAAATGAAGTAGGTTGAAAAAAATTTACTCAAATGTGTATTATGTCTGCAGGACTTTTCGTATTGAAAATGGGTCATGTAGGTCCACGTCTACGTATAGCCCCCATATAACGGTACCTCCCGATATTGGCTATATTGGTGGTTTAAGACACATTATTTACCGGAACAATTTCAAATTTAGTATTTGAAGTTCGAAATGAATACTACAGCCTATGACAGAAAATTGTCTGTGCAGGTCCACGTCTTCGTATAGCCCCCATATAACGGAACCTCCGATATTCGGTATTTTGATGATCTTAGCTACATTATTTACCGGAATTATTTCACATTTTGTATTTGAAGTTCGTAATGGATACTACAGCCTATGCCAGAAAATTGTCTGTGCAGATCCACGTTTTATAACCCCCATGGTAGCTCTTCTCTTTGGAAAAAGAGAAGCACCTATATATGTAAACCAGCAGTATTGTCACATTTGGGGCACAGAAAATCCGCACGCACGCATTAAGCCGATGTACCAAGAACTAGTCAGCGAAATTTGGCCCAGAGGGATAATTGGATAATTTTTCTCGAAAATGAGCAAGACAAAATTTAAGAGGAGGATGTTGGAAAAATGTTTTTTTTTTTCAATAGGACGGGGCTACGTGCCATACAGCCGACGATACACTCGATTTTCAAAAAGTAAAAATATTTGGCGGACCCTTTACCAATACCAGTAATCATACCTTAGTCACTTTATACAGTATATTTTCAAAATTTGGACCGCTTCGGGATAAACATTTTCGAGAGAGATTCATATATCGAGCATTATTACATTTTTAATTTAGCCTTGTTGTGATTATATAGTGTCAACTTGAAAAAATATCGAGTACTCAAAACACATTTTTAAGATTTTTTTTCTGATTTTGACATAGAAGGCTAAAATTTTCTCCGATTCCTGTCTATATGGCTTAAGAATGAACACCTACACTGTATTCGGCAACTACTTCATTCTGAGACCTTTGATCCATTTTGAAAAAATTAAATTGTTGTGCATAGAAGCGAGAAAGAGTAGAAGGAATTTGTAGAGAGAAGTTAAATTAGCAGAGTGGTGTGTCTAGCCAGGAAATGTCTTTGACAAACTAGTAAATGATGATGAGATCTATGTCTGAGAAGAACGATAGAGTGGTTATTTCCCAACTACCGCAGAGCTTATGCATCTTGCTTGACAGCTTGGGACATCTGCTTAGTTGATCTCTACGTCTTCCTCATCTTCAGTCTACAGTAGTCAGGACCACTATTGTCCCTTCTGACATGAGATATCTGATATTGATGTGACTAGTCATAATTCTACAACGAATCATACATCAAAACTACTAAGTGATAGGAGCGAGATTGTTCTTCTTCTCGATATTACCGGGAAAATGGGCCTGTTTACCCTGCAAACGGTTTCTAAGTACCATCTTCTTCCAGCTTCTTCAATGAGACATTGTTTTTTGAAGCAGCTGACATAATTGGTTATTGGCGGTCCAGCAGTCTCATCAATTGGTAGATAAATTCAACAGCCACTTCATTATCCACTATATTGCTATGTCCTGGAACCCAACCTCTATGTACTTTAACGAAATCAGAGATCACAAGAGATCTTATGTTATCAAATATGTTGAGATGTGTGAAATTTGAAGAGAATCAGATACTTATTTTACATTTTTATGAGTATTTTGTTATTCAAAATGTTGACCTCTTTGTGGAGGTGGTACAAGATGGATATCTACCAAATTCATACCAGATTTTGTGTTACTGGAAAAATTGGGATATGAGAAATTTCGGAATTGGGTGCTTATTTCGTATTTATAAGAGATAAATTATTCAAAATGTGTACCCTTTGTGTGGGAGGTACATAATGGAGTAGATCGATATATCCCATCTTCACACCAGATCTTATGTTATCAAATATGTTGAGATGTAGAAAAGTAGAAGAGAACTTGATCCTTATTCCGCATTTTATGAGATATATAATTTTTCAAAATGTTGACACGTTGTGAGAGAGGTATCAGAAGAAGTGGTCAGACATATTCCGTCATCGTCACACCTAGTCTTGTGTTGATAGAAATATTCGATAATTCGATAATTCGATAATAATGTACTAAGTTCGAAAATAATCGAGAGATTAATTCGTATTTTAATCGAGTTATAATTATTGAAAATTTTGACTTTTTGTGTGGGGCCATATTGTCCATTTTCGCACCTGATATAGCACCGATAGGAATATTGGGATTTGAAAAGTTTGCACAAACCCGGATGAACCTTTCTCTTTCTATGAAGTAAATTATTATACCCTACTAATATGTGTTGGGGGTATTATAAGTTTGATTGGGCCAAAAATGTTGTAACACCATGAAATATTCGTTTCCCACATAGGAAAGTATAAATGGATCTTCCTATCTCGCCAAGCTGAGCCAATCTAGCTATGTATGTCCGTCCGTCCGTCTGTCCGACTGTCCATGTTAATTTGTAATCACTCTACAGGTCGCAATTATGGCCCGATCTTCACGAAATTTAAAATGAGGGTGGGGCTAGGGTCAGAATAGAACCGTATTTTTTTTGGAGATGATCGCATAATATTTAGGGGTTGAAATGGACCAAAAACTGAAAAAATTCTGATTTTGCAGTTGCTCTACAGGTCGCAATTATAGACCAATCGAAAGTTAGCATGGGGCTAGAGCTTAGGGCTAGGCAAAAGCCTTCCAATTTTGATGGTCATCGGGTAATATTTAGTGGGTGAAATAGTCCACAACATTTGTGTTAAATAAAAGTCAAATTTCCATTGAACCGCGACTATTTTTAATGGCGGCGAAATCACAAATTGACGAACAGGTCAATTCTAATCTTTACGTAGATGCCGATAGTAAATATATCGGTTATATATAGCGAAATATATAAAATGTGTATATACAAAGGAATGGGATGTTAGTTAGAATGCTTCTATTTAAAGAATGGCTGTACAGATTTTGACAAATTTGGTCAGAATGCCCTTTTGGCATAAAAGTATAAAATCTAAAAAAATCGCAGAAAAATATGCCAATAATGATGTCAATATAGATTTTGTAGTATTTTGTGACATTTTTTTATTTTTTCATATTTTTTATCGCTCGCGATTTTTTCAATTTGACTTATAATATTTTGTAATATTTTTTCACCTAAATCTTCGCATGGTAGGGTTGGGCTCAGAAGGGATAGGTCTATTGTTTTAAAAGATGTCCGCAATATATTAGGGATTGGAATGGACCAACAATTAAAAATTTTCCTGATTTTGAAGCCGTTATAAAGGTCACAAATAGAAACCAAAGGACACGAAATCTCGCATGAAGTTAGACTTTAGGACAGCGGGTAGAATGGACAAATAATTTTGTGTGAAAAAATACCAGCATTACTCACAGGCGATATCCGAAATACACAAAAGGCGAACTTCTGGCTTTTTTATGCTGATTTAGTTGATGAATATAGCCAAATATCATAGACAAGCAAATCATATAGATGAGTCTAAATTTGGAGATACAGAGGGGCGTCTTGCTCTTGGAGATGATTGCAAAACATTTAGGGGTTCAAATTAAAAAAAAAAAAAACATAAATGTTTTTCCGATCTGAAGCCAATCGACTCGCCTGTGAAGAGAGTTAAGGACAGGGAAGAATTCTAGCATTTTGGATGACCATAGGATTATATGTAGCTGTAAAATGGATCACAACAAGTAACAGCCCGACGGAGTGCATAAATATTGGGCAAATGTCCCTAGTCAAAATTCTAATTTCAAAAGCGAAATCTTCCAATATGGAATTGGACATAAGAGGGCTTCTAACATATTGTAGTGTTGTAGGGTATAACATTGTCGGCCCCGCACGACTATAGCCTTTGCTTACTTGTTATTATTTATTATTATCATCATTTTTATACCCTCCACCAAACATAGTATGGAGGGTATATTAAGTTTGTCATTACGTTTGTAACTCATCGAAATAATCATTTTAGACCCAACAAAGTATATTATTCTTGATCAGCGTAAAATTCTACGACGATTTAGCCCTGTCCGTCCGTCTGTTGTAATCACGCTACAGTCAAAACGAATTGAGATAGGAATCTAAAATTTTTCACAGACCTCTCTTTTGTCTGCAGGCAGGTCAAGTTCGAAGATGGGCTATATTGGTCCACGATATCGTATAGCCCACATATAACGGTACCCACCGATATTCGGTATATTGAAAATTTTAGCCACATTTTTCAACGGAATTGTCTGAAATTCTATACAAGGAGTTCTTTTTGAGTACTTTACCCCCAGTCATAGATTTGTCTATATAGGTACAGGGTTGCCCATATTCGACGGACCCATCTGGCAACGCCATAACTTTTGACAGAGGTGTCACATCGCTTAATGACATACCACGTTTGAAGCGTCAGTCCAAGCAGATTTTTACCATGAACCAATACACGCCACGCGAGCGCTCTGAAATAGTTGAAATTTACATTCAAGCAATTTTGGAACAAAATTATCATGTCCGATGAAGCCCATTTCACATTGAATGGGACCGTAAATAAGCAAAATTGCCGTTTTTACGCCACTGAAAATCCTCAGGAGATTAAAGAAGTGCCTCTTCATGACGAAAAAGTCACAGTTTGGTGCGGCGTTAGTGCGAAAACGGTCATTGGGCCGTTTTTCTTCCAAAATGAAAATGGCCATGCTGTTACCATCAATCAGGAGCGTTATCGCGACATGATAACCAATTTTGTGATGCCAATTATTCGTCGAAAGCGTATGAGGCAGTTCTGGTTTCAACAAGACGGCGCTCCACCGCACACAAGTCGCATAACAATCGATTTTCTGAAGAATTTGTTTCATGGGTCCGTCGAATATGGACAACCCTGTACACAATATCGTATATCCACCCATATATCGGCACCTTCTGATATTAGGTATTTTAAATCTTTTAATAGAATTTTTAATGTATTACTGAACTTACTGCTTTTTTACTTGTGTGTTTTTTTTTAAATTGTTATCTTTTATGGTAGAGTTACAAGAAGAAGTTGACCGATGTTGCTCATCTTCGATCTCTAATCTAAGTTTTACAATAATATTACGATATACCAAGTTTGAACCAAATCGGATAGCCCCTTCTAGATTTATCGTGTGCACCAGCCTACATCGACTTCAAATGTCCTCAAGGCCTAAAATCGTCATTTCCATGAGGCAATTTTTGGCGTATCAAATGATATATACCCTCTATAGCTATAAATTCAAATTGAAATCCATAAATGGGTCCTACTAATTGAATATAATCTAAAATCCGTAACCTAATTAACCCTCTGTAGCCATAAACCGAAATTGAATTCCATAAATGTGTCCTAATAATTGAATATAAACTAAAATCCGTAACCTAATTAACTCGATTGTTACCATGACAATATTTTGATATATCCAATATCCAATCTGTATACCTTTATGTGCTTGTTTATACCATTTTATGCAACCATTTCATGCAAAATAAATTCCCATGTCCTTTTTTTATTATCCTTATTAAATTTCTGCAATGTCCTATCTGTGTCTATTTCATCTTTCAGCAAGAACATTTGCAAATTTGGCATACGAACATTTTGTTTCAACACTTTTGTGAATTCAACTCCTTTGCATGGGTAACTGCTGGCTCACTGACGGCTTTGCAAAAAAAAAAAACATAAGATTGACCTTGGGATAATGGAATTTATTTATTCATTTAAATAAATACAAAATTTACGGCTAATAAGCAGCATATTTTTTGTGAGTGCTACGAGTGCCAGCACCAGACCAACTGCAGGCGATATCTTTAAAATGCATTTTTACAAATCTTATAATTAAACAACATTTACAAAAATATGTCCTCATTTTGTACGCTGTTGGAACATGTATGGTGTACTACTCATCGCTTGATTTTGGCTGGTCGGTCGGTCGGTTTGGTTGGTTGGTTTGTTGATCGTTGTAAAGGCGCTGGTGGCTGTGTTCACCGTGGCAAGGGAATGAAGTTGAGTTAACAACAAAACGTTCATATGTACAATATGACAATCAATTGTTGCCATCTTTCAATGTGTGCCTGGACTTTTTTTTGGAGGTACTTGTGCTCATCTCATTGCACTCTGGCCACGTTTGGGTCGTCTGGGTCCGTTTGTGCCTGTGTCTGTCTGTACCGACGACATTACACAGTGTTTACTAATTAACGTACCCACTAATTTTGGCTTTCTTTCCAGCAATGATCACTTGAATGGTCGAACGAGCGAACGGACGGACATACACAGCGACGTTAACATTTTCACTAAAGAGAACTTTAATAACAACAAAAGTATCGACATTGTTTTTAGTAGCGTATGATGATGATAACTGAAGGATGAATGCTGACTAGGGCTGTTGCGGCATCAGTATGAAATAAGAAACAACAACACAATTCTTATAGCATTGAATGGTAACAGGAAACGCCATAATCGAATTGAATCGATATACTCCATTGTACTGTGGGACAAAATTATGAGAACTGGTGAGAAAACTGTCGAATATTGTTGTAATCAAAATAATGATTGTTTATTAGAATTTTTTCCAAATTTTTTATCTCTCAAGGAAGAATTCAACGAAACCTCGAGCAAAAAAATGAATTAAAATGGTTTTAATTGCTTTAAATAACAGAACTTACAGAGGAGAGCATTCCGCTACTTTGTCAGCGAAAAGTTCTGATTTGCTACAACAGTTGAAAATTCACAATTTTTTTCAGTTTGGCAAAATTTTTTAATCAAAATTTCATACATCGTATCAAATTTTCAGATTTTCAAAGTTTTATATATCACTCAAATTTTGAAGTTTACCGGGGAAGAAATGGGTAGTATCATAGCACAATGGACCCACGTCCAATTTTTGTGTCGAAAACTATTTCAAAGTCTCCATTTGTAAATCCAACAAATAAACTGTGACCTCAATATGAAAATTCGGAATTCCAGCTCTATCCCAAGATTCAATCCCAAATTTATTACCATTTGTACCGTTATACTACGTCCAAAATCATTTCCTTCTCTCCACCCTGGACCCCAACAGCGACATCGAAAAAAAAATTGAGGATTCCAGCCCAATCCCTTAACCCAATACCAAATTTAGTACCATTTAGTACTTATCGAACAACTAAAGTATTCATTTCCAAAACTACATCCAGATTTCAAACACAAATACCAACAGTGTCCTCAATATCAAATTTCACAATTTCATCCCCATCCTTTTATCCAATACCAAATTTAGTAAGATTTAGTACGCATATCCAAACTAATATAAATCTTTCCATCCAAAACAAAAACAGTGATCCAAAATTAGTACCCTTTAGTATTTTTCAAATATCTACAGTACACATTTGCAAAACCACCACAACATCTGAACACCAAATACCAACAGAGACAACGGGATTCCAGCACTATACATCCACTCAATACCATATTTAGTACTATTTATTACTTCCGTACAATTTTAGTACACATTTCCTAAACTACCTGCGTATCTCAATTAGAGATACCAACAGAGACCTCAAAATCAAATTTGAAGTACCTTCCATATTTATTCACCCGATACGATATTTAGTACCATTTAGTACTTTTCGTACAACTATAGGATACATTACCAAATTGGACACATGAACAGCGACTCTAATTCCAAATTTCAGATTTCAAACACTATCTGTTTATCCGGTACCAAAGATAGTATCACTAAGTACTTTGCGCACATTTATAGTCTACATATCCAACACCACCTCCATATCTCAATTCAAGATACCAGCAGGGAAATCAGTATCAAATTTGAGGATTCCAGCGCTATCGTTTCACCCAATACCCAATTTAGTTCAACTTAGTTAATTTCGTACAATTATAGAACACGTTTCCAAAACCACATTCATTCTTTATTCCAGATACCAACAGAGACCTTAAAATCAAATTTAGGGGAGGTACCTTAAATTTGATTTTAAGGTCTCTGTTGGTATCTGAAAAAAGAATCCCTTCGCCCAATATCAAATTTAGGACCATTTAGTACCGGCAAATCACAAACATAGATACTATTGATAAACGAAACGTCAAATGTCAGGATTTCAATCCTATTCCTTCAGGCAATATCTAATTGTACCTAATATATTACAACGTATCACTTTTTGTACAATTATAGTACACATTTCCAAATCAATCCTCAATATCAAATTTGAGGATTCCAGACCTATCCCTTCACCCAATACCAAATGTAGTACCATTTAGTACTTTTTGTGCATAAGTAGTTCAAATTTCCAAACTACCCTCCTTGTCTTCTTTTGGTTCACGTATCGTTAGAATTTCGAACATTCATTCGAAATGTCAGCACTTTTCGTACTTTATTTCGTATTACCCCATCCATATCTTGTGTATCAAATAAACCGGACAAGTGTTGATCCCAATGCCAAATTTTAGACTTCGAAGTCAATTCTGTATTCAAATACCAAATTTTGTTCCATTTAGTACATGTTTCCACCTTCAAATATCAACCCTTAGAATTCAAGCGGTATCCGTTCACACAATACCAAATTTAATACCATTAAGTAGCTTTCATACGCTTGCTGAACACATTTCCATACCCATCTTTTTAGCTCAACTCTACCCACCAGAAGGCGTCCTAATACCAACGTTATAAATTTCTAGATCAATCCGTCCAACCAATACCAAATTGTAACGAAATAAGTTGCATTTAGTACAATTCTAACATTTAGCACACATTTCCAAAACCGCCTCTTTATCAGAAACCTACCATCATCATGGACCCAATACAAAATTTCAAAATTCCACCTTCATTCTTTCATCCTAAACCAGTTCAAACTCTTATTAAATATTTTCCAAAAACGATTTCCAACCTTGACTCGAATACCAAATTTCAAATTCATAGCTCTATCCGTTCACACAATACCAAATGGTACAATTTAAGAAGTTTTGTACCATTTCAGAACTGTTTTGAAGTTCGAATTTTCAAAAACGCTTTGGAACAACTATTTTGCACTCCATCAGTGACTCTTATTCTAAATTTCAGAAATCATACTCATTCCGTTTGTCCAGGACAAAGTATTTAATGTTTAGTATATTTTAATACCTGTCGTCTACTTTTAGTACGCTTTTCCAAAAACCCAGCCTAAGGCGCCCGGGCTGATCCTCGTGCATAATTTTAAGATTCTAGCTTTAACCGCTTCGGAGTTCATAATGGATACCAAGAACTTTAATGGTATATACATATTTTACTAAATTGCTCCACTGTGCATCGAACCTCTTTGCAATACCCACACATGTACATGTATATGTATGCCAATATGGTATTAAACGACAACAAGAATTTGCATATCAATTTGTACTTAAATAAAATGGCGTAAAAGGCTGATCTTAGGGAATTATATCCTATGGACGGATTCAAGTGGGAACTATAGAAAACAACAACAACAACATCAATGTTAAAATAACCATAAAGGAATCATGATTCTCATTACTTAAGCTAAGAAATAGTGACACCAAAAAATGTAAAAGAAACATTCATACCCAACCAAAAATAATAGTCATTGCCCAAAAGTAGTCCTCAAGCCAAAAGTAAGTAACATCCGTTTAAATAATTAACGAAAACACACAAAAACATGGAACAGCCACAGTTGTCCATTTACTCCCAATTTTGTTCAACTGCAAATGAAGATATGCCACGAGGAAAGGTTAAACAAAAACAAGACGAAACCAAGATCCTTGGCAAATATATTAAGCAGGCGATAATGAAGATTGGAAACGTTAGGTTGAATAGTATCTTTACTCAATTATGCTCTGACACAATTGCGAGACCTAGACTCACAATAAACATTGAAGTTCTTTGCGATCCTCTTTAAGTAATAATAAATAGGAACTCTGTTTGCTACAATGATAAAAGGCTATGGGTTTAAGCTTCGCGTTGAAAATTATAAGCAAAATTGGGAGGTACCATAATTTAGACCCCAAAACTTTATTATCCCATAAACCGGTATCAGCAACAAATATTGTGAAAATGTCTTAAATATTGAAGACTACCCTTTCGTTCAGTCCCCGTATAAAATTACCTTTTGATTTTCGGCAATTTAAAGATTTCGGTACCAATTTCCTGATTTGCCTCCGCTGTAATATTTGGATTCTTTCGGTTAATATTAACATATTTCAAAAGTATTAAAAATATATCTAGCCCACATAAAACGGAATGGGCCAGTTTCCATATGATGCATACAGGATGGATACACACTGTGATACAGGTAATTATGTTTTTATGCATGTTTTTGTTACATGCAGAAGGATACGATGCAGATCCATAGTTCCTTTTGCTGATTCTGAATTTATTTATGTATGTCAGCCCGTTTGTCCGTTTGTCTGATTGAGATGGAATTTTAAACAAGGAAGAACCTTGCTGAAATTGGTCATAATCGGATCAGATTTGGGTATAGCTTCCAGGGTTAAATTAAAAAACTGCAACCAACTTCAGACTGATGTCATTTCTAAGCTACTCATCCGACAGCTGTTAAAATTATTCCAGTGACAGCTCATTATATTGTTTACAAGCGTACAAAAGCATTTTGTTGGAAATTTTCCAGAAAAAAAGTTATTCGCTGGAAATCCACAAGTTGGAATCGTTAGAGCACTCCAGCATTTAAATGTGAATAAATCTTTTGTGCCTCGTACCATCGCTCGTTACCGTGATACTGGTAGCGTAGCCCGACGTAAAGGAAGTGGACCGAAAAAAACAGTAACATCAGCAGAAATGGTTCGAAAAGTAAAGAAGAGACTTGATCGAAACCTGCGTCACAGTGGCCAAAAAATGGCTCGTGAGCTGAACATATCGCAATATTCCATTCGGCAAATATTGAAAAATGAGCTCGGGGTAAAACCATTGAAATTCCAAAAAGTGCAAGAACTTACACCGCAACAGAAAGAAAATAGACTCAAAAGAGCTTCGCTTGGCCGAAAGTGGTGAACTGCTGAATTTAATTTTTCCGATGAGAAAACATTCGTTGTCGAACAGTTTGTAAACAAACAAAATGATCGTATTTACTTGCCAAAGAGGTTAGCTGAAAATGCGCACCTTCGGTTAGCCACCAGAACTCAAGCGCCGGCCATGGTGATTGGGTGGGCCGCCATAACAGCCGATGATCGCTCTCCGCTCGTATTAATCGACCGTGGCATCAGAATGACTATTGTGTCTAGAGTATTTTGGAAAGCAGGGTTGGCACTAAAAAATACCAAAGAATCTCAAGCAAGGACTTCGCCAGGAATGGGCCATAATATCCCAGAACAACATTCGGGCAGCATGTGACGGTTTCATTGGCCGTTTGAAGGCCATAATTCGTGCCAAAGGTGACCAATTTGAACAAATCTAAACGCAAACATTTTTGTCGCAGACCCTGGACTTTCCAACAGGACCATCGCACTCAGCACACGCCACCCAAGAATGGTGACAAAATGAGGTTCCTCGCTTAATTTCCAGCGCACAATGGCCACCAAAATCTCCGGATACGAATTCATTGGACTATTTTGTCTGGAGTATTTTGGAAAGCAAGGTTGGCACTAAAAAATACCAAAGAACCTCAAGTAAGCACTTCGCCGGGAATGGGCCAAAATAAAGCAGAGCAACATTCGGGCAGCACCCGACGGTTTCATTGGCCATTTGAAGGCCATGATTCGTGCCAAAGGTGACCAATTCGAACAAATCTAAACTTATTCTAAAATATGATGATATTTCCGACATATTTTGCTTTCATTCAATAAAATTGGATAAATTATGGCGCATAACTTTGTTGCATTTTTTATCTCACTCTGTATGTATATAGCACCACTTAAGGAATTTATGCCCTTCTTTTGGGATTAAGAAAATTTAAAGGTATAATTGTATATCTAAAAACAGGGACTCATTTTTGAAATTATCCTGAGTTAAGGATAATTATTCCGGTCATTACTCCTACAAAGATAAATTCTGCCGGGACAACATGGGTACCGTTTTACAGTGGTCGTTGCCATTGGCCAAAATCCAAAAAATTAAAATCAGAGACTCAGAAATTATACTCCCTATTCTGCATATAATCTGAATTTGTATCTTCCTACTCCTAATTAGAAGAACATGATATATTTCTTCTGCAGAAATTCAATTCTATACATAGTTGTCAACTACACTTCCATGCTAAATAAGCCGTAGAATGGCGTCATTAGAATTGAAGAGCTAAAACCAGGTTCCATTTAATAATCCTATAAACTGTTGGGCCAAATAAAGACATTCAAAACTGGAAAACAATGAATTATGAGTTATAACCAAATATAGACACACCAACTGTCGACAAAGACACAATATCTATTAACTAATAGTCCTAACAAATACGACTGTTCCGCAGCCAGACAATGGTTGGCCTGGCAGCCTTTGTTGGCCTTCTACTTGGCTGGCTCTCTGTCTGTCTGGGCATCCTTACTTCCTCGGCATGAAATCGTTGTTATCAGTTTGTTGAGATATTCCTCCAACTGCCGGCAAAGAGCAATGGAACAGCGAAGGAAAACTTCGAATAACGAACGCCACACATTGAACTCTGTTTAGGTGGAAAAACGAAAAACAATAGACTTGTATGGTTCCGTTTTTTTTTTAGTTTTGAATTTTTCTATTTTTTTTTTTTCAGACTTTATTTTCAATTTGGATGGCCGTGTGCAATGGGAAACAACACAGCCCAGCGCCATTGTGGAAACGAAAGAGTTTTTTTTTTTGTTTCGTTTTTTACTTAGGAAGGGACATTCACGCGAGTTCGCAGGCTTTTCCCAATATGCCAAAATTGTACAGCGGCATTGTGTCGTCATTTTCGATATCTTTATATACCACCACCGAAAGAACAAACAAATAGCAACAGCAACAACAATAAGACTGCAGTAAACATCTAAACGAATTTGCAAAGAGGAAACTTAAGTGTGTTCAGTTTAACATTTATTTGTTACCATTAACTCGATTTTGCTGACGCTTATCGATGCCAACTGCTAAATCGAAGCAAAGCAACCAAATGGAATCCATGCAATGTTCCATTCGGAACAGCAACCTATATCATCCCACAACAGAGCGACCAGCAGCCCTGTGGTAAAAGCACCGAATTGTTTTGTTTAGGGAAGAAAGATTGGCCGGCTTGGAAATATGTTATGTATTTACGAGGTGAACATCGGGAGATCTGGGTAAGGTCAATTGCGGTATGAGTATATAATGAATCTATATATAAAACAAGTAAGCAAAGGCTATAGTCGTGCGTACAATATATTAGAAGCACCTTTATGTCCAAAATTATTTTGGAAGATTTTGCTTTTGAAATTATGTCCCGGAGCACTGCCCAGATATTACCCTTAGCAATTTGAACAGGGACATTTGCCATATATTTACGCACTCCGTCGTGCTGTTAGTTGTTGTGGTCCATTTTACAGATTAATATAATCCAATCATCATCCAAAAAGCTAGATTTATTCCCTGTCCTTAACTCTCTTCTCATGGGTGTCGATTGGCTTCAATTGTGTGATCACGAATTTTTTTCTGTTTTTGGTCCATCTCAATCCTAAATATATTGCGGACATCTTTGAAAACAATAGGCCTAGCCCTTCTGAGCTAAAACCTACCATTTTAAAAATTTTCGTGAGGATCGTGAGGTTAATTGCAATCTGTTTATAATAACCTCAACCTGTGTTGTAAAGTGAAAAAATTTTACAAAATGTACACTTCAATATTATAAGTTAAATTGAAAAAATCGCATGCGATAAAAAATACGAAAAATTTAAAAAAAAAATGTCACAAAATACTACAAAATCTTTATTCACATCATTATTGGCATCTTTTTATGCTATTTTTTATACCCTACACCACAAGGTGGTCAGGGTATTATGTCTTTGTGCATTTGGTTGTAACAGGCAAAAGGAAACGAGATAGACCCATAGTTCCTTTTGATGATCTGCATAGAATCACATTCTGAGTCGATTTATGCATGTCCGTCCGTCCGTCCGTTTCTCCATGTATTTTTGTAAACAAAGTACAGGTCGCATTTATTGCCCGATCCAGATGAAATTTTGCACAGATCATTTGTTTGGCCCAAGGACGAACCCTATTGAAATTGGAGATAATCGGTCAAAATTTAGATATAGCTCCCATATATATCTTCGTCCGATTTGCCTTTTATTGTGCACCAAACGTGTAATATCAGCCCGAATAGTATGGATTTTTGCATATGCACCCAAATTAGGCCTGCAAATAATGCCAAATTTGATCGAAATCGGTTCAGATATAGCTATAGCTCCCATATATATTGTTCATCGATTTGTTATTTTTGTCCTCCGCAGCCATAATATGCACTCTGTAACAATAATATTTGGGAAATATATCAAATACAGGTCAGAAATACGTTTGCCAAATTTTATCGAGATCGGTTCAGGTTTGGATATAGCTCCCATATATAACTTCGTCCGATTTACCTTTTATTGTGCACCAAACGTCTAATATTTGTCTAAATGGGATGGAATTTGGAACTTACGACCGAATTGAGTCTAGAAGCTAGTTTGTCAAATTTGGTGAAGATCGGTTCAGATATAGCTATAGCTTCCGTATATATTGTTCATCCGATTTGTTATATTTGTGCACCAACTGGGCAACACAAGTCCGAATTTATGATTGAATTAGTATGATTGAATTCTCCCATAAAAACTTTTAGTTGTTATGTGGAGTTCTACTAAATCGGCCCGACTTTAAGACTTTCTTTACTGGTTTAGAGGTTATATTTGTATGCCAAGAGGGCATTCTGAATTGATAAAATTTTTCAAAATCGGTCCAGCCATTCTTGAGATATAAGCTTTCTAGCTAACATCCCCTTCCTTAGTATATACACACTGTATATATTTCGCTACGTATATCCGATATATTTACTATCGGCAGCTTTCCGTCTATTCGTGTTTTCGCCGGGACTAAAAATATTCGCGGTTTATGGAAAATTTGACTTTTATTTAACACAAATGTTATGATCTATTTCACCCACTAAATATTACCCGATGACCATCAAAATTGGAAGACTTCTTCCCAGCCCTAAGCTCTAGCCCCATGCTAAATTCCGCGTCGATCGGCCTATAATTGCGACCTGTAGAGAACTGCAAAATCAGAAATTTTTTAAGTTTTTGGTCCATTTCAAGCCCTAAATATTATGCGATCATCTCCGGTAGGGTTCTTTTCTGACCTTATCCCCACCTCCATTTTCAATTTCGTGAAGATCGGGCCATTATTGTGACCTGCAGAGTGATTACAAATTAACATGGACAGACGGACGGACGGACATACGTAGCTAGATCGACTCAGCTCGGCGAGATAGGAAGATCCATATACTTTCCTATGTGGGAAACCAATATTTCGTGGTATTAAATAATTTTTGGCCCAATCAAACTTATAATACCCCCAACACATAGTGTTGTAGGGTATAAAAAGTATTGAAATAACTGACTGACTGATGGAGAATCAACGCCCAGGCGAAACGGCTGAATCTAGAATCTCGAAAATTGAACTTTAAGCTTACGAAAAGTTCTAAAATGGTACTAAACTTCTAAAACGACACCATTCGGTATTAATTGAACGGATAGAGCTAAAAACTTTGGTATGAGAATCAAGGTTGAAAATTAAGTTTGATATATGAAGGTTGTTTTAGAAATGTGTGGAAAGTGTGCGAACTGTACTAAACGGTACTAAATTTGAAACAGTTTCGTTTAGGGTGAACGGATGAAGAAGAAGCTGTAGATGGTAAGTTTATATAAAAGAAGTGGTGATGTAAATGTACCACAAGTACACGAAAGGAACTAAGTAGTACTATATTTTGTACAATTTGTTATTGGGTGAAAGTACTAGGAAACTGAAATTTGGTATTAGGGTCGCTGTTCATGTCTAGCCTGAAGGTGGGTTCGGTAATGTGAACTATAATTGTACGGGATGTTCTAAATAGTATTGAATTCGGTACTGCTTGAAGGGATTGAGATACAATTTTGAAATTTAATATTTGAATTACTTAGGCATATGTGTTTGAGATTTGGCGGTGGTTTGGAAATGCGTTCTATCTCTGTACGAAAGGTACTAAATGGTACTAAATTTGGTACTTGGTAAAGGGATAGGGCTCGAACCCTCAAATTTGATATCGTGGTTTGATGGTATCCGGAAGTGATATGAGAAGGAGATTTTGGAAATGTGTACTATAATTGTGCGCAAAGTACTAAATTGTACTAAATTTGAAATTTAATATTTTAGTTACTCAGGCATCTGTGTTTGAGATTTAGCGGTGGTTTCCTATATATTACGAAATTTGCTAAGTGGTACTAAATTTGGTACTGGGCGAAGGAATAGGGCTTAAATCCTTAAATTGAATATCTAGAATTCTGTTGGTATCTGGAGATAGAGGTGGTTTTGGAAATGTGTACTAAAATTGTACGAAAAGTACTAAATAGTACTAAATTTGGTATTGGACTGAGGAATAGAGCTGAAATCCCGAAATTGAATTTGAGGTCTCTGTTGGTAACTGGGATTGAAAAAATAGAGATTGTTTTCAAATGCGTATTATAATTCCACTAAACGGTACTAAATTTGGTAATGGGGAAATTACAGAGCTGCAAACCTGAAATTTTATATTGAGGTCTCTGGTAGTATCTGGGGATGGTTTTTGGAAGTACACAAAATGTGCCGTTAAGAATTGGGATAGGGATGGAATTTTTAAATTTCGTATCGAGGTGTATCGAGGTTTATAGGTTGGAGAGAAGGAGCTAGTTTTGGACATGCGTTGTATAACTGAATGAAAAGAAGGGTAATAAATTTGGGATTGAGTTTTAGGACCTCTATTGGTATACAGTTTTGAGAGAATTAGGTGAATTTGAGAATGTGTACTGTGATTGTTCGAAAAGTACTAAATGGTACTCAATTTGTGGATGAGTGAATTGATAGAGCTTAGTGTTTTACTAACATCCTTAACGCTAAACTTGAAAACAAAAAAATTTGGAGACCCTTGGTGCAAAAAATAATTATTTTTTTCGGTAAAGGAAAAACTTGAATATGAATAAAATGTTATCAAGCTGTTGCAGCTGAAAAGTTAGTACGAATCATGAAGTTTTTTTAAGAAAATTTGTCCAAGAGATAATAAAATTTTTGCCGACAAATCAGCGGGCAGTAACTTTTATTGAAATTCAAACAAACTGAAATCTGAGATTAAAAATCTAAATGCGAGCACCTTAAGAAAATATTCCCCAAATTTCCATACGGCCACCTTAAAATAAGACACCAACTATTTTTTCTACTTTCTTTGAATATTTGTTTTTTTCTTGTGCCGTTTTCTTCTTTTGTTTATTCTCAAGATCATTGAATTTGGGCATTTTGTTTGTTGCTTCTGTCGTGTTCTCTTATACTTACCGCTGCAAATTGTTTAACAAACGCCATGTACTTGGCGTATAGAATTATTGCATAAACGTATTGGGACACAAAGATCCATACTCTATTTGCATGTGGGTCCGTTTGTTGGTATGTCTGCTGTGGTCCGTCTTTTAAGGTTATCTATAGACTTTTGGCACCACCACCGCCGCCGCCGCAACAACCACCTTCACAATTTATTTATGCAACCAGTAACAATTCATATGCTCCAACCAAACGCCGTGTAGGAGTCACAGATGTTTCTTTGGATAACTTTGGCTGTGGCTTAGCGACCAAATGTCGCTAAAAGGTAATGCCGGCGAAGATGTGGTGGAAGCGTTTTAAAGCTCAAAATAAAAGAAAAAACCCTTGAACTCCTGTTTTAAGTTTTTAATACAGTTCTGAGGTAACGAATTTTATATTGAAAACTCTATAGTTCTATCATGGGTGTATGGGGCCTATGCTTTAATGGTACAACGCAATTATAAGGATTTTGAAGTTTCTGAAATGATATGCCGACTTATTGCAAAATGTGTAGTATTCCGTACATCAACGCTAACCGAAAATTATATTCCGAATATTTGGTACAAAATGGCTGAGATTTGACGTTGGTTTGGAAATGCGGGACATATTTATAAGAAAAGTACTAAATTGGGTGAAGGGATAGGGCTAGAATCTGATAACTCTATTGGTATCTGGAGGTGAGATATTGAGGTGGTTTTGAAAATTCGAGCTGACGAAAAGTACAAAATAGTACTAAAATTGGTATTGCGTGAATGGATAGTGTGTACTTTAATTGCACGAAATTTACTAAATAGTACTGAATTTGATATTGAGTAAAGACATAGAGCTGAAACCATGAAATTTCATACCGTGATAGCTGCCAGTGTCTAGGATTAAGATATGGAATTATCACCAATATCAAATTTAATGACTTAAGGTACGCATATCTAAAACAATCAACACCTCTCCATCCTAGACACCAACAATGATCCAAAATTTGTACTATTTAGTACTTTATAGTACGCATTTGCAAAAACACCACCAGATACCAAAAGAGACCTCAATATCAAATTTCAGGATTTCAGCCTTTACCTTAACCCAATACCAAATTAGGTTGCATTTAGTTCTTTTTGCACAACTAAGGAAATCTCAATATCGAATTTCGGGGTTACAGCTCCATATCCGATACCAATTTTCTTGTGATTTTTGTATAATTATGGTACACATATTCAAAATCACCTCCATATCTTAATCCTTGACACCAACAGTGACATTTATATCAAAGTGCATGATTTCAGTCCCATTCCCTCGCCCAATACAATATTTAATATCTTTTAAACACAGATACCATCAGTAATTTAAAAATGTTAAATTTCAGAATTTTATATCTATCCCTTCGACCAATACCAAATATAGTACCATTCAGTACTTTTCTTACTATTATAGTATGCATTTCCGAAAATACAAAAATATATGTGTAGTACACTTTAGTAATTTTTGCGCCCTTGCGGCATACATCACAAACCTACCACCAACAGGGAGCCCAATAAAAAATGTTAAAATTCCAGCTTCATCAGTTAACCCTAAACCAAACTCTTGCAAATTCAGTACCATTTAGTACAATTTGCAGTATAGTAGTATACTTTTCCAAAACTATCTTCGTATATCAAAATTACTTCCTGTCCTGGACTTATGTCAAATTTCAAGTTCTTATCTCTATCCGTTCACATAATACCAAATGGTACTATTTTAGAAGTTTAGTACCATTTTACAACTTTTCGTAACCTTGAGAACGTACCAAGACTGACTCTCGTGCAAAATTTCAGGATGCAAGCTTAAGCTGTTTCGTTTGGGCGTAGAATTTAGATCAGTCAGTCAGTCATTTTTATACTCTACACCACATAGTAGTAAGGGTATTATGTCTTTGTGCATTTGATTAAAGCATGGAGAAGGAATCTAGATAGATCCATTGTTACGAGGATCTTTATAGAATCACTTTCTGAGTCGATTTATGCATGTCAATGCGTCTGTCCGTCCATACGTCCGTCCACGTATTCTAGTGAACAAAATTCAGGTCGCATTTAATATCCGATTGAGACGAAATTTTCCAAACAAATTTATTGAAATTAGTGATAATCGGATCAGATTTAGATATAGCTCACATATATCTTCAACCGATTTCGGGTTAATCGAGCACCAAATGGCTAATATAAGCCCAAATGACCTGTATTTCGGTACATCCCACCGAATTCAGTCTATAAGCAAGTTAATCAAATTTTGAATCAAAACTGAAATTAATCGGTTCAGATATAGCTATAGCTCCCACATATATGTTTCATCCGACTTGGTCATTAAGTCCAATGATATTTGGTACAATATATCTTGTAAAGCTCGGAAATACCTTTGCCAAATTTCTTTTGGCTGGAAAACCACAAGTGGCTATCGTTAGAGCACTCGTACCATTGCTCCTTATCGTGATACTGGTAGCGTAGCCCGACGTCAAGGAAGTGGACGAAAGAAAACAGCAACTTCAGCAAAATCAAAGCGACTTGATCAAAACCCACGTCGCAGTGGCCAAAAAATGGCTCGTGAACTGAACATATCGCAATATTGAATTCGGCAAATATTGAAAAATGAGCTCGGGGTAAAGCCAAAAAAGTGCAAGAACTTACACCGCAACAGAAAGAAAATAGACTCAAAAGAGCTAAAGAGTTGCTTCGCTTGGCCGAAAGTGGTGAACTGCCGAATTTGGTTTTCTCCGATGAGAAAACATTTGTTGTCCAACAGTTTGTAAACAAACTTACTTGCGAAAGTGGACAGCTGAAAATGTGCACCTTCGGTTGGCCACCAGAATTCAAGCGTCGCCCATGGTGATGGTGTGGGCCGCCATTACAGCCGATGGTCGCTCTCCGCTCGTTTTTAATCGACCGTGGTATCAGAGTAAATGCCGAATGTTATCGCGAAAATATTCTGGAGGATGTATTAAAGCCTTCGGCCTTGGACATTCCAACAGGACTCAGCACATCGCACTCAGCACGCGCCACCCAAGAATGGTTACAAAATGAGTTTCCTTGCTTCATTTCCAGCGCACAATGGCCACCAAAAACTCCGGATATCAATCCGTTGGACTATTGTGTCTGGAGTATTTTGGAAAGCAGGGTTGGCATTAAAAAATACCAAAGTGTCGATCACCTCAAGCAAGCGCTTCGCCGGGAATGGGCCAAAATACCGCAGAGCAACATTCGGGCAGCGTGTGACTGTTTCATTGGCCGTTTGAAGACCATAATTCGTGCCAAAGGTGACCAATTCGAACAAATCTAAACTTATTCTAAAATTTGATGCTATTTCCGACATTTTTTGTTTCATTCAATGAAATTTAAAAAAAAATCAGGATTACAGCTTCTTCCGTTTTTTAAGCTTTGATTTTAAACCAATCAGTCAGTCATATTTCTGCGAGGTATAAAATGATAGTCTACGCCCACTTTTAGCTTTTGGTTACCTTTTTTCTTTTATACAGATTGAATTGTTCCGACTTTATTTCGCTAGTAAATATAAATATTGATCGAGTATTTTCAGATTTACTCATAGGCCTGTTGGCCTTGTCCAGGTGTTCCCCACTTCTAATAATCCAAATTAGAATTCCGATACTTGCATTTTTAATAATTTTATTTATGTCATGATGGAGGGTAGTAAAGGCTAGGTCCAAGTGAACTTTAAAATGTTTACCCCTTTTAATTTGCTTCAAATAGTGGAATCAACATTGTCATTCAAGATATTAAATATATCTCTATTAATTTAAGTTAACCTATGCAAATTAGATTAATTTTATAATTTTAATTGTAATATTTAGAAGCAATTTAAATAATTTGAATATTTCTTTCCGTCATTTGTCAACATCATATTAAGCCATTATCAAGGAAATTTCAACTTGACCATGTGGTGGGTATTTCCCTTAACACATCGTCAAACAACAAAACGGATGAAATTATCCAAGCGGATCTAATAACTGATAAAAATTATAATTAAAAAATCATGTCATTTAATCACCTCTAAAAGGCATGACACCAATCCGAAAGATTCAAGTTACCCAAGAGAATTATATGGGGTGAAATGATATATATCCCCCAACAGAATTGCATGCTTGACGATACTTTATCTTAATACATGTCACAATTAATTTTATGCATAAGAATTTCATAACTTTGAATGCAACGGCTTTATATGACTGAGCGCACTCTATTTCGATTCAATTCGTGTTTCAGAATTTTATTTAAAAGACCTGAATATGTATAGCAGTTTACATTCACACCGTTGGCGACGGCGGCGGTAGCAGCAACGGCAGTTATGTGGAAAAACAGTCAACAACGACAACAACTCATTAAAAATGTCATATTTAATAAAGTGCAAACAAACGTCATGGCACCTACGAAGTCAATGTGGTTGTTTTTTTCAGCTCTTTGAGTTAACGTTTTTGCTGTGGTGTTTGTTTTCTAGCGCAGTTTCACGCTGGGTGCTTAAAGCATTTTGCACTTGCAACTACTTGTTGCCGACAGTTGCAGAAAAAATGTATTTGAAATATGAAAATAAATCAAAAATTACGTTGGGTGATAAAGTCGGCTACGGAATACCCTGCACGAAACAGTGCAGGATAGATGTACCAAAGGGGATTCGGAAATTAAAACTTTTATGTTACGAAAAGTTCTTAAATTGTGCCAGTGCACGGATAGAGCTACAAACTTGAAATTTGATATGAGAATCAAGGTTGAAAATTTAGTGGTTTTAGAAATGTGTACTAAGGTGCGAGTAGTACTATATTTGGTACAATATGGTATTGAGGCTTAAAAACTTGAAATCTGGTATTTTTCGTGAGTAGCCTGAACATATGAAGGTGGTTTCGGAAATGTGTATTATAATTGTAAGAAAAGTACCGAATGGTACTAAATTTGGTATTGGGTGAAGGGATAAAAATACAATTCTGAAATTTGGTATTTAGATTACTAGTCTGTGTTTAGGATATGGCGATGGTGTTGAAATATGTCCTATATTTGTAAGAACAGTACTAAATGGTACTAAATTTGGTATTGAGTGAAAGGGATAGGGCTGGATCCTCAAAGTTGATGTTGATGTCGGTTTTGGTGTCTGGAATTATGATATGGAGGTGATTTTTGAATAATCGAGGGACGTTGTACCGCTCACAAGTCCCTTTTTAAAAAGGCTTTATCTAAAGAACTTACCTATTCAATAACGCTGTGTAAAACAAAAAAGTGTGTGATCACCCATCTCAGGGGATCTTCGGATTCCCCGCAGACTAAAAACTGACTACGGCGGCTTTTCCCTAAAACAAAAAACAAAAGATGGAAGAAAGAAAAATGAATAAAGTTACAGTGCATGGTCTAAATAACGCAGTACCTGCGGATGTTTTTGATCCAGCCACGAGTCACACCCTGTCGTCATCCAACGATCGTGAGAAAATTTCTGCCGCAGATGTGGGTGCCTTGGCATATGTGGTCGAAAGTATTGCTACAAGCACACAGCCTTAGGAAAAAAGATGGACAGAGAGTCTGAGGAACTCCGGGAAGCGTACGCGCGGCCCAGCCTTAAACGACAGGTATCGCCTCAGATTCCGAGGCGCAACAATACTACCGTCTTGCGGATCCCAATAAAGGAGGAGGCGCACAACACGATAGAAGAAGTGAGTGACAGCTTGGCGAAGCTCACAACAAAAACGAAAAAGCTGTCTGGGGCTCAACGGCGTAAGCTCAGGAAGTAACAGATGAGCAAAAATGCAAAGTCGCAGGATGTTCCTTGGGGCAGGGAAGAGGATCAGGTCACCTGAGGAACAGAACACTGCGAAGCCAGCGAAAAAGAGAAAGAGCTTCCCACCTACAGATGCTCAGGGCAAACTCAGTCAAGGACCGCCGCCATCTTGTGCCAAAACAGTCAGGAAGCATTATAGGGACGAAATGTATTACGCACTGATCGATACCAACAAAGGACCACTACCAAAATACCACCTGCAAACAATAGAGGAAATGGTCAACAATAAAATCTTGGATCACATCATGAGACGGTGATCCAATTACCATCATGAGCAGCGACATTAAGGACGATAACATGTTCTTTAAGCTTGCTGCACTGCACATACACACACTGACGCCCTTAGGGAGATTGTCGGTACGATAAAACCCCCTGGAAAGTGGCAGCCACAAGTTTGTGAGGAGGAGCGAAATTCCTCGCCTAACTAAACGGCGGTGTACGTCAGAGGATTTGACAACAAGTTCGAGACAGGACGTATGCTCGAAGTCTTTGGACTGGAGGACCAATGATTGAGGTAATCCAGATCAACCTTCATCGGAGCGAGACGGCAACTATAGCTGTATTGTATTGTATTAATTCAGGAACCTTGGACTGTTTAGAACAAGGCCTCTGGACTAAATCATATAAACTGCCAACTGTTCTATACCACTACAGGGTCTCGACCGAAAGCTTGTAAATATAATATATCACAAAATGTATGTTTTCTTTTCTCTCCATACCTCTGCCTCTGGCAGTGCAGTACCGTTCGACTCGCCGACGTGCTAGTGTCTGAACTGTAGCGGCTGGTGAGCAAAACAAAAGTAACGGGTAGAGATGCTAACTCTCACCACATTGCGTGGGGTAGAACTAGCACTAATAAAAGGTGCCAGGCCCTATTGGATTATCGAAATACAAACGACCTAATAATTCTCAATACTGGGAATAAAAGGTCCCTTTTAAACAAAATTGGGGAAGAGGTTTCGATATTACTTTTTATTAAGGAAATCTTATAAACGAGATTAAAAATTGGAGGGTTTCGGAAGAACACTCTTTTTCAGATCATCGGTATGTAACATTTGAACTAACACGGCCGTCGCCGCACCTAATAGGTTTCCGGAACAAATCCAAGACTGACTGGATGATGTATGAGAGATTAGTAAAGGAAAGACTAGGGCAGGGAAACATTGAGTGCTAAGCATAGATGACATAAACAGAGATGTCAATAGGTTAACGGAGACCCTAGTAAAGTCATTTGAGGATTGCTGTTCCCTTCGAGAGAGGAAATCTGGCTATGAAAAACCCTAGATGAATTCGTAACAAAGGAGAAGAGGTCCGAAGGCTTTACAATAGTGTTCGACGTAAAAAAACAAGCAATATTCTGGGACATGGTAGCTAACAAACTTAAAGAATACAACAAAATAAAAACACTGCAACAAAGTCAAACGCCATAATTTTTACATTTTTTTTTTTAACTTTTCTGAATGAAAGCAAAAAATGTTGGAAATAGAATCAAGTTTTAGAAAAAGTTTCGAATTAGTCAACTTTGGCAAGAATTATGGCCTTCAAACGGTCAATGATACAGTCACACACTGCCCGAATGTTGCTCTGCGGTATTTTGGCCCACTCCCGGCGGCAACCATCGGCTGTTATGGCTGCCCACACCATCACCATGGACGGCGCTTGAGTTCCGGTGGCCAGCCGAAGGTGCACATTTTCATTTTTCCGCCACTGCGACGCGGGTTTCGATCAAGTCGCTTCTTTACTTTTCGAACCATTTCTGCTGACGATGCAGTATTCTTCCGTCTACTCCTTGACGTCTGGCTACGCTACCAGTATCACGGTAACGAGCGATGGTACGAGACACAAAAGTCTTATTCACATTTAAATGCTGGAGTGCTCCAACGATAGCCACTTGTGGTTTTCTAGTCAAATATAAAAAAAATCACACTATCACGCTTGAATTCCATCACCAATAACTTTTTTTCTGGAAAATTCTCACCAAAATGCTTTTGTACGCTTGTAAACAATATAATGAGCTGTCACTGGAATAATTTTAACAGCATGCAGGACGAGTGGCTTAGAAATGACAGCAATCTGGAATGGGTTGCAGTTTTTTCATCTCACCCTATAGTAATATCAGCAAAACGCAACTCCTGGAAGTTTTTCTGCGAACAGATTGACAGCATAAATGATGTATCAAAAATAAAAATGTTTCTTTAAAAAACCAACTCACAGGCCGAGACAATGGTGGATGATATGGGCAACAAGATGGAAACAAATGAAGAGACCTTAGGGCTTTTGATGAATACAAACTTCCCGCTAAGCATCACGATACACGTAGATATATCGGAAGATAGCGGAAATGTGACTGAGGAATCACCAAAATTGATGAATCGATTGTAAAGGATGCCAAGCTTCAAACCGTTAAAGGCAACGGGACGAGATATGGTCTTCCCGGATCTGCTCCAAGAGTAAGTGGACTATATTTCGTCCAGTTTAGCCAGAATTTTCAACGCGTGCCTAAAGTTTGCGTATACCCCAAAAGCCTGGCAGGAAGCGAGGGTAGTATTTATACACAAACCTAGAAAGGCAAGCCACGTAATACCTAAGTCGTATCGACTGATAAGTCTAAAATCGTTCTTACACAAAAAAGACCATCGAACGCCCAATCGATATTCCAATGCGAAACTTGAAAAAAAATGTTTATAATGTCGCTAAAATCATGAAAATACCGAATATGTGGAGGTACCATATAGGTTATAAAATGTGTACCTGCACAGACAATTTTCTGTCATAGGCTGCAGTATCCATTACGAACTTTAAATGCGAATTTTGAAACAATTCCGGTAAATAATGTCGCTAATATCATCAAAATACCGAATATTAGGGGGTATCGTTATATGGGGCTATACGAAGACGTGGAACTGCACAGACAATTTTCTGTAATAGGTTGTAGTATTAATTACGAACTTCAAATACCAAATTTGAAATAGTTCCGGTAAATAATGTCTCTAAAATCATTAAAATACCCCCTATAGGAAGATACAGTTATATGGGGGCTATACGAAAACGTGGACCTACATGGCCTATTTTCTGTCTTATGCTGTAGTATCCATTACGAACTTCAAATGCCGAATATCGGGAGGTACCGTTATATGGGGGCTATACGAAGACGTGGGCCTACATGGCCAATTTTCTGTTTTAGGCTGTAGTATCCATTACGAACTTCAAATACCAATTTTGAAACAATTCCGGTAAATAATCATAAAAATACGAGGATGTGGACCTACATGGCCCATTTTCAATACCAAAAGTCCTGCAGATATAATACATTTGAGTAAATTTTTTATCAACTTGCTTAATTTCGTTCGTTCCACAGACGGATAGACGGACGGACATTGCTAAGTCGACATAGAATTTTATGCTGATCAAGAATATATATACTTTGTGGGGTCTAAAATGTACATTTCGGGGTGTTACAAACGGAATGAAAAACTTAATATACCCTCCATTCTATGGTGGAGGGTATAAAAAAGTATGAAGGGAGATTTTGACTCGGTACAATAAAGCATTTGAACATTTTTAACAGTACAATAAAGCATATCTGTATTTTATCCGTAATATTGCCGAATACTCTGCATACATAAAGAGCACGGATTTCGAGAAATTTTAATCCGAAACTTTCAGAAAATTTAGAAGAGGAGGGAACTTGTTCCCCTCTATTACTTTGCTATATAAACTTCATAATCTGCTGGATTTTCCCTGTAAATACTGAAAAAATCAATTTTCGCACAATGTTATCAGTAAATTCTACGTAGCGAAACATTGTGGCATTCAGAAGAGGGACCCCTCGATTTCGAAATTTTGATTTCTATGAGCATATTTAATTTTTTTGTTCCACAAAGTTGTGTTTACTTGATTTAACAATCATGTTTAGTTTTCTTATATAAATTTCCACATGGAACTTCATTTCAAGAAGTTTTCAGATAGATCACATAACTCCGGTAAGTTGTTATGTAGGGTATCAAAATAAATAATAAATATATGGAAAAAGTGGTAGCAATAATAAGTAACATACAACAAGTTGCTGCTTGCGTTCATTACCTGTTGCCTCGTTCATACTGCGAAAGAAACTGCTTATCTTGCAGTGAACATAACATTTGTTAAGCATTAACTAACGCCATCTGTCAACACGGGAAGCCGCTACAAGAAAGAAAAGAAGCCCAGGAAAAAAACTCACTCTTCTTTCCCATGTTCATAAACGACATCCATAAGAGGAAGTTCTTCGGCCACATAAAGTTTGGACTGGATGCTTACTTGGCTTCTGGATAAGTATGCCTTGCAATTATGGTTTGTCTGTTGGTATGTGTGTAGTTGCATGTTTAAGGAAACTGAAATTATTGAAACGCGGTTTTCATCGACTGCTGCTGTTGCTGCTGCTGACGATGGTGGTGACATGGCATGCAGTCAGTGGACAGACAGACAGATATATGGCATATTATGGGATTTCGCCATTGAAATCTAGAAACTAGCAATGAGTGAGAGGGAGGGGTGGAGCGTGCGGGGTGCAGTGCATGATTCCAAAAGTAAACAACTTCATAATTTAGAATAAAGTCAACCAGTTAACAACTTCAGCAACGGTTCGTAGAGCTGTTAGAATTCCTTCTGTTTAGTTTCAAACACGCAACAACTTCAGAGCTAAGCATTAAATTACGGAGCAAGTAGCCGGTAAAGTGCCAAACAAATAAACAAACCTGTTGATTTACAGTGGTAGTAGTGTAGTACCTTTTAGGAACTTCAAATGCGAAATTTCAAACAATTTTTGTGAATAGAGGGTGAGAAGAAAAAATTGTAACCAACTTCAGACTGCTTTCATATCTAAGCCACTCGTCCGACACCTCTTAAAATTATTTCAGTGACAGCTTATTATATTGTTAACAAGAGCACAAAATCATTTTGGTGAGAATTTTCAAGAAAAAAAGTTATTCGTGATGGAATTCAAACGTGATAGTGTGATTTCTTTATATTTGGCTGGAAAACAACAAGTGGCTATCGTTAGAGCACTCCAGCATTTAAATGTGAATAAATCGTTTGTGTCTCGTACCATCGCTCGTTACCGTGATACTGGTAGCGTAGCCCGACGTCAAGGAAGTGGACGAAAGAAAACAGCAACATCAGCAGAAATTGTTCGCAAAGTAGAGAAGAGTCTTGATCGAAACCAGCGTCGCAGTGGCCGAAAAATGGCTCGTGAGCTGAACATATCGCAGTATTCCATTCGGCAAATTTTGAAAAATGAGCTCGTGGTAAAGCCATAGAAATTCCAAAAAATGCAAGAACTTACACCGCAACAGAAAGGAAATAGACTCAAAAGAGCTAAAGAGTGGATTCGCTTGGCCGAAAGTGGTGAACTGCCGAATTTGGTTTTCTCGGGTGAGAAAACATTAGTTGTCCAGTAGTTTGCAAACAAACAAAATTATCGTGTATACTTGCCAAAGAGGTCAGCTGAAAATGTGCAACTTCGGTTGGCCACCAAGCGCCGACCATGGTGATGATGTGGGCCGCCATAACAGCCGATGGTCGCTCTCTGCTCGTATTAATCGACCGTGGCATCAGAATAAATGACGAATATCATCGCGAAAATATTCTGGAGAGTGTATTAAAGCCTTGGGCACGCAAACATTTTGGCCGCAGACCTTGGACATTCCAACAGGTTTCAGCACCATCGCACTCAGCACGCGCCACCCAAGAATGGTTACAAAATGAGGTTCCTCGCTTCATATCCAGCGTACAATGGCCACCAAGTGTGCGACTGTTTCATTTGCCGTTTGAAGACCATAATTCTTGACAAAGCTGACTAATTCGGACAAATCTAAACTTATTCTAAATTTTATGCTATTTCCGACATTTTTTGCTTTCATTAGAAAAAAAAAAAAACAAAAATTATGGCGTTTGACTTTGTTGCAGTTGTTTTATCTCACCCTGTATTGTACCTAAAATCGTCGAGATACCGAATATAGTGAGGTACTAATATATGGGGCCTATACGAAGACCTGGACCTACATAGACAATTTTTGTCATTTGAAATAACTTTGTTGAATAATATCGCTAAAATCGTCAAAATACCGAATATCGGGTGATACCGTTGTATGGAGGTCATACGAAGGTCATTTTTTTGTCAGAGGCTGTAGTACCCATTATGAATTTGAAATACGAAATTTGAAACAACTTCGGTGAATAATATCGGTAAAATCATCAAAATACCGAAAATTTGGAGGTACCATTGTATGGGGCACATACGATATCGTGGACCTATATAGACAATAATCTTCCATGGGATGAAGTGCTCAGAAGGAACTCCTTTTGTGAATATTCAGAATAAATCATTAAAAACATTCGCTTCAATCATCAAAATACCGAATATAGGGGTATACCGTTACATGGGGGCTATACGACATCGTGGACCGATATAGCCCATCTTCGAACTTGACCTGCCTGCAGACATAAGATTGGCCTGTGCGAAATTGTAGCTTGTATTGTATAACAGACGGACGGACGGACAGGGCTAAATCTCCCTGGAATTTTACGCTGATCAATAATATATATATTTTCTTATGTCCGAAATTATTATTTCGATAGATTAAAAGCGGAATGACGAACTTAATAAATCCTCCATACCATGTATGGTGGAGGGTATAGAAACAATAAATTTCTAAGGTGATATTGGTTTGAAAATCGGAACTTTTGTCAAAATAATTTGAAGAATGTTCTCATTAAAAGGTTTTAAATAAAAATGTAAAATTATGTTCTCATTTAGACATGGTCCTAGCTAACTTAACCGCTAAATTGAGATAATTTTAAATAATTCTATTTTTTATTCGCCACAGTCGTACTTGTTTACAATCTGCTATAATTTTAAATTCACAGTCCATTCCATCTTATCATTCATCAAAGTTCAGTTTCTGGGAATACTTCCTCAAATAAAGATTTGAGAAACATTTCTTTTCGTCCATCCTACACCACTGTTCCCTCTTTGTTTGCTTGCATTTGACATTTTGGCGTCCTGTTTGTTTTCTTTACTGTTTTGAGTCTGTTTATTTTTTATTTTTTTTTCGTAAACGTTTTAATGTAAAATAAGAAATATGAATTTTAATGTATAGAAAAAAAAAAAAACTACAGATAAATGCATTTATAATGGGTTTATCGTGCTAAAATCAACTTTATCACTTTTTCACAGATTCTTAGTTACGCCGGATACCAGTTACCAACTGTGTGGATGTGACACTGCTGTTGCCAAGCATAGCCTAAAACGAGGTGTCGTTCACGCTCCTACCTGGCCGATCCAATTCACTTGACTTTCGACGCCCAAATGTGAAGATTGGCTGGTTGGCCGGCTAGCGGGTTATTTGGTGTTTTAGGCGTTTTAGCTGTGGTGGCATATCCAGACTGAAATAAAATATTTATGTGATTCTAATAAGCTGGGACACCAAGCTAAGAGAGTTACCAAGTGTTTACTAAAATGTTTTTTGGAATAAACTGACTGAATTTAATCAATTATAATGACATTAAAGGTAGAAACACGTGAAATCTAAATGCTATCATCGCACAATGGGGTGAGATCCTCAAAAAATGAAGATTAATTCAGGGAAGCATTCTATCGCTTTGAAGTAGTGCTCCGACATTTATATTACCATTAGTATGTTTAGAATTAAAATGGGATATATCGGTTCACGTTTCAGCATGGCTCCTATAGAACATTACTTCCCGATTTTCCGTATTTTGAAAGTTTTGACTACAATTTTAAATCAAGTCATGTGTAACTTGACATTTAGAGTTCTGAGCTTAGCCAGAAAAAATCCCTTGGAAACCTTCTTAAAGCTGAAGACAAAAAGAGAGAGGAATAATAATAAACCAGTGAGGAAAAGTCAAAAGTCGGGCATCGACGACTATATGATACCCTACACCACTATGCATATTAGTAGAGCTACCCGTAACAAAGGCATTTATTTGAAGTAGATCATACCAACTATCAACATTTGGCTATTCTTAATCGATTTTCACCAAATTTGACCGAGACATTTTTATCTTTTATACCAAAAAAAAAAAAAAAAAAAAAAAAAAAAAACATTGCTAGAGAGTGCATGATATCACTTCAAGAAGGATTATAATAAAAAATATGTATCGGAGCCGAGTTCCATCAAATGGAAACGTATGTCCCAAAATTAATTCCATTTGGGCTGATGTTAGCCATTATTTGCACAATAAACCTGAAATCGGATTCAAGATATATATGTAACAGTGTTGGCTTGTTTGTTCGGGATTCGGACGGATGTGCCAAAATTCAGGTCATTTGGACTGATATTGGTCATTTAGTGCAAAATTAACCCGAAATAGATTGAAGATATATATGAGAGCTATATCTAAATTTGAGCCGATTCACACCAATTACAATAGGGTTCGTCCTTCGGAACTTGAAGACAAGGAAGGTACTTAATGGAAAAGGCCAATATTGTCCATTTTAGCAACTGACCTAGCACCGATACAAATATTAGGAATTGCTATATCTGAAAATAATCGGATGTGTACTTCGCAATTTTGATCCAAAATTTTGATCCTTTGTGGGGGAGGAATTTGTAGAAGTGGTTCGCTACATACCATATTCCCATCAGATCTTGTATTGATAAAAATATTGGGATGTGCGAAATTTGAACACAATAGGCATTTTATAAGTGCTAATTATTAAAAATTTTGACACTTTGTGATGGAGGTAGTTAATGGAATGGGCCAATATTGTCCATTTTGATACCATACCTAGTTACGATACAAATATTAAGATTTGCAAAATTGGAACAAAATAGTATAATCTCTACGTGTTCTGTAAGGTAAAATATTTTCTGCAAACATTTTGACATTTTGTAAGGGAGGTACCAGAAGGATTGATCCGATATAGTCCATCCCCGAACTCGATCTACGTTTGATAATAATATTGCGATGTACCAAGTTTGGACCAAATCGAATACTCCCTTCGAGAGTTGTCGTGCGCACAAGCCAGCCACACAGACCGATCGACATCCCAGAACGACTCCAAATGTCCTGAAACGAATTTAGTCCAAACAGACCTAGGGTCTAAAACCGTTATTTCGATGAGGCATGTTTTTGATATATATACCCTCTGTAGCCATATGGCTGAGGGTATAAAAAGTCACTCTAGTGCTCACCATTCACAGTGACGTTACGATTCCCAGTATCTTAAAGCAGGTGATAGTATTGATGCTATCAGCCAATAAATCGCACCAAACCGTAGCATTTTACGGATGCAGTGGCTTCACTATAAAATCGATAATCTACTTCAAGTCCGCCTCTTTTTTTTTTTGAACTTTGAAACGAAACCCTTGTTGAAGGGCAAAGATGGCGATTTCTAGGAATCAAAACGCCAGGTTATATTCAAAAGGTGGTTTTAGTTGTTGTTTTGCAGTTAATATCTTGTGATTAGACTCGAACTTCTGGTTGAGAGTGGTAACAACGATGAGTGTGTGTATCAATTTGCGTAGTTAAACGATAACACCAAAAGGTGTATGTAAAGACAAATCCAGTGTGTTTATATTGTGATGATCAAAACTGCACTAGAGTTTTGATATGTCCAATAGATGCAGGTGGCTTATCCAAAGCAAGAAATAGAGCGTATCTTGTGATTGGACTAGCGAACATCTGGTTGAGAGTGATAACAATTATGTGTGTGTGTGTCAATTGGGGTGATTAAAACGATAACACCAAAAGGTGTATATAAAGACAATCCAGTGTGTTTATATAATGATGATCAAAGCTGCACGAGAGTTTTGATATGTCCAATAGATGCAGGTGGCTTATCCAAAGCAAGGAATAGAGCGCTTTTAACAGATCCTCCTCTGAAAAACAGACTGGTACGTTTCTAATGACTCCAAAGGTTTCCACAAAGTTCCTTGGAACAAAAGCTCTCAATTTTTTCTTCTTTAGATCTTCATTTTGAATGAAATTATTCGCAGAGATTCTGTTTTCAAAGAGATTTTGTAGAGCGTAACACCAATCGCATCTACCCTTTTGATGCTGTTAAATTCTTTGGCTTTGATATCTTTGATTTTTTCTTTATGCTCCGCACTATATAGGGTAGGTTCATCATTAAATCTCCTCTTCTTGGGATCTTGCAGAATTTTTTGCGTTAGGACGCCCGCATGTTCAGCAGCTTCATTTTGACACACATCTATAGCTTTATCGCCATTTTCTAGACCTCGTTTGAGTTTGGCATTTAATGTTCAGCGCTAACAGTATTAGCCTCACTCACACACACAAAAGCGTCTCGAGGTACAGACGCCATGGCGTCCATAACCTCACTTAACCTCACAGCAGCCACCAGCAAAGAAAAACACACAACCACCAAATTTATGTATACCAGTATACGAGTCCGCCTCTTGAAAGGTGTTTTTAGTGGACTAGGGGCTTAGTCATACTCTGCACTATAGAAATGTATCTGTAAATTGTAAATCTAGGCATGTAGGATATATCCACCCCGTAAACGCCCAATATATAAAGGACATATACCACATATAATTCAAGGTCTACTCATTATATGAAATATCACCCATACAACGGTAGAGCGATTAGTTGAGAGTTTTTGGTGGATTGTAGATCATAAAAATCTTTTCCCTACTGAATCGATTGCAATGTTGTATGTTTTGAGTAAATTCCCGATGTGTTTTGGCTATAATTAAAATATTTGGGGCCAATCCTAAATTTTCTAGATTTTTCTGATAGGAGGAATACTCTCGCTATTACCTCTCGTCAACTTTTCGGTCTATCATTTTCTATACCCTCCACCAAACGTAATATAAGGGAATATTAACTTCGTCATTCCGCTTGTAACTCATCGAAATATATAATATATATATATATATATATATATATATATATATATATATATATATATATATATATATATATATATATATATATATATATATATATATATATAGGTACAGAGATTTCAATGCAGTTTTATGGGGGAATATATATATACAGTTTTCTGGGGGATATATATATATATATATATATAATATATATATATATATATATATATATATCCCCCATAAAACTGTACCTCCCATTAGAATATTAGAGAAATCGTCTAAATATTGTTCGGTTTTTTCGAATTTTATGACATGCAACTCCAAAATGTGTTCTACAATCCTATAAATGTGATTTCAATGCGATGGCAACAATGGCGTGTGCATTTACCGCAACACGATCAAATGTTAAAAAGTTGCATACATTTATGGCATTGAAATCTCTGTAGGTTATCCGAAGTTCTAGACTTAAACTAACATTGTTGTTGTCGTTATTGCTGACGACGACATCGAAGCTAGGAACAAATTTTTCCTACATTCAATACTCCTATATGAATTTAAGAAGTCCTGCATCTATGGACAAAAATAATTTGCATTGCAAAATAGCAGCCAACGTGAAATGGGGTAGATATAACAAAATATTATAGATAAACTACCGACTACGAACTTGCATATGATTGGCTACACTTTTTCTTTTTTTAAAAAAAATTATCATAAAAAATATCATTTTTCATGTTCGTGGAGAAGGGGTGGACATGTGGTGGCACAGCGTGTATTGACTGGAAGCCTTGTCACCAGCAAGTAGGAAGTGTTGGTTGGTTGGTAGTGATTTGCTTTCGTGGTGTTAAAACTTAATAGCTGCTGTTAAGATAAGGCTTAGATTTCTGCGACCAACATCTGCAGCGGTAGTTGCCCAAGTGTGGGCTTTTTTTCGACTGCCAAGTTTTGTAGATAGCATCTTGAGCGACCATTGGAGCGGCGGCAAACATTATTGTTGTAGTTTTTTGTTTTTAATTTTCTCTCGATCGCCTTGGCGTTTCATATTTTTGTGGTTGCAGCAATGAAAGAAGATAGAGGACCTTTTGGCTTTAGTGGCAAGAGTTTGAATATTTTCCCCCCAAAATTGTGATGTTATCAGAATATGGCGTTTTAATAGCATATAAATACCTAATATTTTGACAGCTTTTACGAGGGTAATATGAGTGCATAAAATCCGTCTTGGCTGCGGGTTGAATGTTTTTCTCTTTATGGACTATAAGTTTTCATGACTTTATTAGGTATCACGAAAGAATTTCGAATGTACATTTTTAATAGATCGGACATATTTGCTATGTGTTGTAAGATAACAGAGAAGAACTAATGTATGGTTTAATGAGGTAAAGCGGATTCAATGAATTGCAGTTTAAGTGCAAAACTAAAAGATTTTTTTTGGAAGCCTTGCATTTTAGGTATATATTGTCTTAGGCAAAATATTTCTGACAACAATAGAGCATTATATTGGTCGAAGATTTTAACCCTTAAGTTAAATATTTCACAAAATTATTTGTTAACAAGTAAGCAAAGGCTATAGTCGTGCAGGGCCGACCATACTACAATATGTTCCAAAATTCCGTGTCGATTAGTTTTCAGAGCGACTACAAAATTAGAAAACTTAAATTTTTCAAGACCATTTGAACTCCTAAATGTACATCTTAGGAACAATAGACTTTAATTCTGAATCATGCAAAATTTCCTGAGGATCGAACGATAATTGCAACATGCATATAGTACTCTCAAAACGTAGTGTTACGGTGTTTATAATTTTAGAAAATTTACAATTCAAAATTGTAAGTAAATTTGAAAAAATCGTATGCGATAAAAAATATGACAAAAATTGAAGAAATGGAACAAAAGATATTCACTGTTTTATTGATAAATTTTTCCTCGATTTTCTTAGATTTTATCCTTTTCTGGCAAGATAATATTCCGAATTGATGGGAGTTGTGAAAATCGGCCCAACGGTTCTTGACTTATAAGCAGAATAAATAAGATCTATTCTTTTACATATACAGGGTTGCCCATATTCGACGGACCCATCTGGCAACGCCATAACTTTTGACAGAGATGTCACATCGCTTAATGACATACCGCGTTTGAAGTGTCAGTCCGAGCAGATTTTTACCATGAACCAATACCCGCCATGCGAGCGCTCTGAAATAGTTGAAATTTACATTCAACAGAAGAAGTCAATTGTGAAAAAAAAAACAAGTTAAAAAGCAGTAAGTTCGGCCGGGCCGAACTTTTAATACCCTCCACCATTTGCAACGAATTTGGAACTTTTAAAAAAATAAAATCCTTAAAAAATTCTGTTAACATTTTAAAAATACCGAATATAGCCGTTATATTGGGGTCTATACGACATGGACATACATATGCATTGTTTGTCATAAGCCATTACCATATTCAAATTCGAAACTTGAAGTAACGGTGAATAATGTAGCTAAAATCATCAAATATCGTATATAAGGAGGTGCCGTTAAATTGGAGCTGTGCGAAGACCTGGACCAGCATAGATAATTTTCTGTCACAGGCTGTAGCATCCATTACGAACTTCAAATACGACGTCTCAAACAATTTCGGTGGGTATTGTACCTAAAATCGTCAAAATACCGAATATAGGGAGGTACTGATATATGGGGCCTATACGAAGACCTGGACCCGCACAGACAATTTTCCATCACAGACTGTAGTTCTCATAAGGAACTTCAAATACCAATTTTGAAACAATTCCGGTGAATAATGTAGCTAAAATCATCAAAATACCGAACATAGAGAGGTACCGTTATATGGGGGCTATACGAAGACATGGACCTGCACAGACAATTTTCTGTCTTACGGTGTAGTATCTATTTTGAACTTCAAATACCAAATTTGAAACAATTCCCGTGAATAATGTCGCTAAAATCATCAAAATACCGAATATCGGGATGGGTACGTTATATGGGGGCTATACGAAGACGTGAACCTGCACAGACAATTTTCCGTCTTAGGCTGTAGTATCCATTTTTAACTTCAAATACCAAATTTGAAACAATTCCCGTGAATAATGTCGCTAAAATCATCAAAATACCGAATATAGGGAAGTACCGTTGTATGGGGGCTATATGAAAACGTGGACCTACTTGGCCCATTTACGAACTTAATCTGCCTACTGGAAAAAATAAACATGTGTGCAAAATGTTAGCCATCTATCTCAATTCATTCGAAAGATAGCGTGATTACAACAGACAGACAGACAGACGGACATCTCTAAATCGACTTTGAAGTTTACGCTGATCAAGAATATATATACTTTGTTGGGTCTGATATGAGCATTTCGAGGAGTTACAAACGGAATGACAAAGTTAATATACCCTCCATAGTATAGTGGAGGGTATAAAAATGTGAGAAGTCGCCCTCTAAGAACACCATTAAGCGTTTATACGAAAAATTTTCGACTGGTAAGGCTCTTTCTAATCCGAAGAGGCCATATAAAAGTCGACCAAGGTGATCGGCCGTGAATATTGCTGCCGTACGAGCCAGTGTTGAGAGGTCCCCAAGAACATCCCAAAAACGCCGTTCTCAGCAGTTGGGCATTGCTCTGTCCACATTACAACGGATTATTCGCATTGGTTTGCATATGTTCCCGTACAAAATGCAATTGACGCAAAGAATGTTGCCTGCGGACAAGCCTCGTCGATCGGAATGGGCCCAAAGGTCCGTCGAATATGGGCAACCCTGTAAATTATACATATTTTGCTATATATCCGATTTATTTGGCTATCAGCATAATTTTAATTGTTAGAAGTGAACTTTTCATGTTTTTGTGATTAAATTGGGCTTCGTGGAAATGTTCATATTTTCTTACATAAAAGTTAGGGTCTAAATATTGTCCGATGGCCCAAATTCGTAGGCTTCTGTCCAGTCCTAAACTCTATCTCCATGTAAATTTTCGCGTCGATAGGATCATAATTGTGGCCTATATTGCAACTGCAAAATCCGGAAAATTTTCTGTTTTTTGGTCCTTTTCAACCCCTAACTATTTTGCAATCATGTCCAAAAATAATAGGGTTCTATTCTGACCCTAACCCCACCTCCATTTTAAATTTCGTGAGGATCAGGCCATAATTGTGACCTGTAGAGTGATTACAAATTAACATGGACAGACGGACGGACGGATATGTATAACTAGATCGACTCAGTTCGGCGAGAAAGGTAGATCAATATGTAGTTTCCTATTTGGGAAACCACTGTTTCGAGGTGTTACATAATTTTGGCCCAATCCAACTTATAATACATATATAGTGTTGTAGGGTATAACAAATGTACTATTAGTCCCACAATACATCAAAAGTATAATTTTTTAGGAACGCATAAATATCCCAATATAAAAACAAATTTAGGGTTAAAGTTTGTATAGCAGATTTTTGAAAGTTTTTTTCAGATTTTCAAAAGTTGTTCCTTTTTTGGAAAGATAATAGATAAATGTTTGAACAACGAAAACTCTTCAAAATCGTTCATTTTGGAGTTTACCGAGGAGGACAATAGTAAAACCATTCTACAATGGACCCACATCCATTTTTTCTGGCAAAAACTACTTTAACGTCTTTTTATACCCTCCACCATAGTATGGAGGGTATATTAAATTTGTAATTCCTCGAAATATACATTTTAGACCCCACAAAGCATATATATTCTTGATCAGCATAAAATTTTATGTCGATCTAGCAATGTCCGTCCGTCTGTCCATCAGTCCGTCTGTGGAAATCACTCTAGCTTCCGAACGAAATGAAGTAGGTTGATAAAATTTTACGCAAATGTGTATTATTTCTGCAGGACTTCTGGTATTGAAAACTGTTCACGTTTTGGTATAGCCCCCATATAATGGTACCTCCATTTTTTCGGAATTTTGATAATTTAAGCGACATTATTTACAGGAAATGTTTTAAATTTTGGTATTTGAAGTTCGTAATGGGTACTACAGCCTAATACAGAAAACTGTCTGTGCAGGTCCACGTCTTCGTATACCTCCCGATATTCGGTATTTTGATGATTTTAGCGACATTATTCACCGGAATTATTTCAAATTTGATGACTGAAGTTCGTAATGGATACTACAGCCTATGACATAAAATTGTCTGTGCAAGTCCACGTCTTCGTATAGACACCATATAACGTTACCTCCCTATATTCGGTATTTTGATGATTTTAGCCACATTTTTCACCGAATTTTTTTATTCAAATTTCGTATTTGAGTATTGTTATGGTTGCCTATACAGGTCCACGTCGTCGTACAAACACTAATATAATGGCTACATTCGGCATTTTAAGAACCCATGTCTAAACCCATCTCCTTCTCTCCACCCAGACACCAAAGGTAACCTCGATACCAAATTTCAGAGTCCCATCTGTATCCCCATACTTAGCGACGTACTCATTTTCAAACAATCTCCATATCTTAACCTCAGACACCAACTTAATATCAACATTCAAAAGTTCAGCTCTTTACTGACCCTCATTACCAATTAAGTACAATTATTGTACGCACATCCAAAAGCAGCTCCTTCTCCTTTTTTCAAATTTGAAGATTTCGGCCCTATTCATTTCCCAATATCAAATTTAGTACCATAGAGTACTTTTCGTATAAATATAGGGCTCATTT
>NW_026712169.1:0-7500 GCF_030504385.1 Musca domestica | reverse complement strand
GGAATGATCTGAAATTGTACACAAGGGGTTTTTTTGTGAACACTTTACCTTCCGACAGGGAGTTTTCTATATAGGTCCATGATATCGTATATCCCCCATATAACAGTACCCCCCGATATTCGGTATTTTGATGATTTTAGCCACATTTTTAAACGGAATTATCTTAAATTCTATACAAGGAGTTATTTGTGAGTACTTTATCCCTAGACATAGATTTGTCTATATAGGTCCACAATATCATTTATCCCCACATATATCGGCACCTTACGGGATTTTAACAGAATATTTAATGGATTTTGTTTTTATTTTTTGAAAAATTTCTAATTCATCCCAAATGGTGGAGGGTATTCAAAGTTCGGCCCCGCCGAACTTACTGCTTATTTACTTGTTACTTGTTATAATTAATATGTAATATATATAATGTCTGCATTTATTTTAAATTTGTTGAATCTTATTTCTACATAATATTTAACTGGGTACAATTTTTAACTGGGTATCTAGAATTTCCTATCCAAAGCATTTTCCCATTCAACTAACTTCTTCGTCAAACATATATTCATAAAGGGCCCTACCAATATTACAATACAGCCGCCACAAATCTTAGCAGCCGGCAATGTTCACCAACAAAGCAGCATCAAATGGAAAATAGTAAAAATTGCCATCAACAAACCGTTGCTACGATCAACATCGCTTTTAAGATTGTGAGACGAAAATCAATTGTATCCAACCAACCAACTGTCATACAAAGTCACACCGATCCATTTTAGATGCGGTTGCTGCTGCCGCTGTTGCTGGTCTGATTGTCGCTGACGATGATGATGATGTGGCTGATATTTGTTGATGGTGATGTACTCGAGTTATATGCAAACATATTACTAGTGGACAAAACATATTTTAAAAGAAATGTAGGAAATGTAATAGGTAAGGAGAGGCCAATATAATAGGGCTATAATAATTTTTGATATATACAAGGTGAGATAAAAAAATGCAACAAACTTCGAATTGGTCACCTTTGGCACCTTTTGGCCTTCAAACGGTCAATGAAACCGTCACACGCTCCCCGAATGTTGCTCTGCGGTATTTTGGCCCATTCCCTGCGAAGCGCTTGCTTGAGGAGATCGACACTTTAGTATTTTTGAGTGCCAACCTTGCTTTCCAAAATACTGCGGAATGTCCAATGTCTGCGGCCAAAATGTTTGCGTGCACTAGGCTTTAGCACACTCTCCAGAATATTTTCGCGATAATATCCGGCATTTGTTCTGATGCCACGGTCGATTAATACGAGCGAAGAGCGACCATCGGCTGTTACGGCGGGCCACACCATCCCTATGGCCGGCTCTTGATTTCTGGTGCACATTTTCAGCTGAAACACGATCATTTTGTTTGTTTACAAACTGCTATACAACGAATTTTTTCTCATCGGAGAAAAACAAATTCGGTAATTCACCACTTTCGGCAAAGCGAAGCAACTCTTTAGCACTTTTGAGTCTATTTATACCCTACACCACAAGGTGGTCAGGGTATTATGTCTTTGTGCATTATTTGTAACAGGCAAAAGGAAACGAGATAGACCCATAGTTCCTTTTGATGATCTGCATAGAATCACTTTCTGAGTTGATTTATGCATGTCAGTCCGTCTGTCCGTCCGTCCATCCGTCCATCCGTCCGTCCGTCCGTCCGTCTGTCCATGTATTTTTGTGGACAAAATGCAGGTCGCATTTATTATCCGATTGAGATGAAATTTTGCAAACAACATTTGTTTGGCCCAAGGACGAACCCTATTGAAATTGGAGATAATCGGTAAAAAATTAGATAAAGCTCCCAAATATATCTTCGTCCGATTTGCCTTTTATTGTGCACCAAACTTGTAATATCCGGCAGAATAGTATGGAATTTTGCACATACAACCAAATTAGGCCTGAAAATAAGTATGCCAAATTTTATCGAAATCGGTTCAGATATAGCTATAGCTCCCATATATATTGCACTCCGTAACAACAATATTTGGGGAAATATATCAAATGCAGCTCAGAAATACCTTTGCTAAATTTTATCGAGATCGGTTCAGATTTGGATATAGCTCCCATATATAACTTCGTCCGATTTACCATTTATTGTGCACCAAACGTCTAATATTTGTCCAAATGGGATGGAATTTGGCACATACGACCGAATTCAGTCTAGAAGGTAGTATGCTAAATTTGGTGAAGATCGGTTCAGATATAGTTATAGCTCCCTTATTTATTGTTCATCCGATTTATTGTATTTGTTACCCACAGCCGTAATATGCACTCCGTAACAACGATATTCAGGGAAATATATCAAATACAGCTCTGAAATATCTTTGCCCAATTTTATCAAGATCGGTTCAGATTTGGATATAGTTCCCATATATATTTTTATCCGATTTCAATTTAATTTCGCACCAAATGGGCAATACAAGTCCGATTTAAAAGATACAAATGCTTCGGCATATTTAGTCCTTTGAATTTTAAATTATAATTATAATCATAGCGAGTATGATTGAATGTTCCCATAAAACTTTTAATTATTAGTGGAGCTCAACTAAATTAGCAAAGTGGTGTAGGGTATCATAAAATCGGCCCCGCCCGACTTTAGGACTTTCTTTACTGGTTTCTTTCTGTTGCGGTGTAAGTTCTTGCACTTGCTCATTTTTTAATATTTGCCGAATGGAAATAATTGCAATATGTTCAGCTCATGAATGAGCTAGAACGAGTAAAAAAGCAGCTAAGTTCAGCCCTGACGAACTTTTAATACCCTCCACCGTTTGGAAGAAACTTGAAAAATTTAAAAAAAAATCCGGAAACTACCATTAAATGAAAACTGTTGTATGGAGAATACACTAAAAAATGGACCTGCATACGAATATTTCCATAGGTTGTAGTAACCATTAAGATCTTCCAATAAGAAATTTGAAACGATTCAGGTGAATAAAGTTTGCTGAAAACCTCGAAACACCGAATATCGGGAGCTACCGTTATATGGGTGCTTAGAATTTTAGCTGATCCAGAATATATATACTTTGTAGGGTATATTTAAATATTTCGAGGAGTTACAAACCCCTCATTGGAATGGTGGAGGGTATAAAAAACTGGAATGAGGGTCACTGATGGAGTACAGGAAGGATGGACCAAACGGTTTTGCAAAATCGGACTTTAAAGTCACGGAAAGTTGGTACCATTTGGTATTATGTGAACGAATAAGCCAAAAATCAAGGTTGGAAAGTAACTATGATACATTAAAATGGTTTTGGAAATGTGTACTGGGTGTGTGAACTGTACAAAATGGTACAGTGGAACTGTTTAATTTAGGATGAGGGGATAAGGCCGACATTTTGAAATTGTGTACTGGAGTCCCTGTTGGTGGAAAGTTTGAGAATTAATGTTGATTTTGGAAATGTGTACAAAACATTACCAAGTGGTACTAAATTTGGTATTGGATGAAGTAAGAAAGCTAAAACCCTGAAATTTGACATTAAAGTCTCTGTTGGTATCTGGGGTTGCGATATAGAGGTGTTTTCGAAATTTGTACTTTAATTGTTCGAAAAGTACTAAATAGTACTATATTTGTTACAATTTTGTATTGGGTGAACAGAGAGTACTTGAAATCTGAAATTAGATATCAGAGTCGCTGTTCATGTGTAGCCTGGACGCAGGGATGGTGTTTCGGATATTTGTACTATACCTATATCCCCCATATAACGGCACCACCCGATATTCGGTATTTTGATGATTTTAGCCACATTTTTCAATGGAATTATCTATATCGGTCCACGATATCGTATAGTCCCCATATAACGGTACCCCCTATATTCGGTACTTTTATGATTCTAGCCACATTTTTCAATGGAATTGTCTGAAAATTCTCACAAGGAACTTCTTGTTCTTTATCTCCAAGAAAAGAATTTTCTTTTCGGTACCCCCAGATATTGAGTATTTTCATGATTTTGCAATGTTATTCACTAGAGTTGTTCCAAATTTCGTGTATAAAGTTCTGAACAGTTACTACAGCGTATAGCCCCCATATAACGGTTTTCAATTGAGCTGTATTTTTGACATTTTTCATGTTTCTTCCAAATGGTGGAGGGTATAAAATGTTCGGCCCAGCTGAACTTTGCTGCTTTTTAACTTGTTCTATTTAGTACCCTTCTCTTCCATTTTTGGAACTTCTAAAATTCAGACTTTTCAAACACCTTCAAACAAACAACAAATATATGATTGATTTCAAGTTGTAGTAAAATATCCTTACCCAATGACGCAACTTCTGGTAGTATGAACTAATAAGTCACAAAATAACTCACAATTAAGTATTTTTCTCGCCATTTTGTTTGAGTTCAATAGAAAGCAATTTAGCCCATAGATAGCAATTTGATGAAAAATACCTGTTTAAAATTTGAATGGAATGGAATCAGATCCGATGTAGCTAGAGCTCACGTGCATGTATTTTAGCCGGGATGACATTTAAAATACCTCAAAGCTGTGTTTTTCACCCGGTAATAATTATAATTGGTGCAATATTACTTTTAAAATCGGGTCATATCTATATAGCTCTCTGATATGTGTTTTATCCAATGTCCGATATAATCATATTGTATATTCTACGTATCCCTCGTTTCCATTACTTGACATACCTGCAACAATTACCATCATGTAGCTGTGCTATTGGTAACACAAGTAGCCAGCCATTTCTTTCTCGTACGGCTTGTGACCGAAAGAATGAATGAACAATTTTTTCCTTCTTTTAACCATTTATTTATCGATTTTCCAAATACAAATGAAATCTGATTAAATTGTGATTGTTTTGTGATGGGCTGCTGCTGGTTCGCCAGCCAGTCAACCAATCGTCATTCATGTTACGCCTGAAAACTTTGATTGTTACCTTCAACCTTACACGGATAAGCGACATGCAAACAGGAGTTGGTTGTACGAGTGTGAATTTGATTTCCATCCACTTATGGATCATGGATCACAAAAGGGAATTTCGATTTTTTTTGTTGGAGGATTTGGAGTTTTTTTCGGCGCAATTATGTTGACAATTGATTAAATTTGTTTGAAAGGTGTTAAAACAAGTATGCCGCCTTTGTTTTGATGTGTCAGCGACAGTTGCCAAAAAAGCATCGCAATTAACCTGGCATAGAGCATACACACACATACACAGCACATCAAGCGACGAACTATGCAAAGTGATCGTTTTAGAAAGATTCTCTCGCAGTCCTTGTCTCGTTATGGTAACACTTTGTCTGCCACAGCTGATCTTTGCCACATTGGCACACATTGTCAACTGTTGATGGTCGTCGGTCGTATCGTTGATCTTGGTTTAAGGTTCACTTGGAGTATTTTTTTTTTCTGTTTCTTCTCAAAGTCTAAACGTTTATTTGTTTTAAAAATTTACCATAAATTGTCACATTTGTTTGGTGGGGTCCATTTTATTGGGTTGCCAATAGGCCAGGACTGCCAATAACAGCTATCGTCACCTTTGCATCGTTGGCTGAAGATCAACCCTGAGACAAAGTTTTTTTCGTGGTACACCGAAAGAAATTGAGTTGTGGTAGAATTTTTAGTCATATTTTTGAAGATGTAACAAAGTTTATCCTTTTTAAAAAGGATCAAAGTCACAATCGCGGGATTTTAAATCTATAAAAGTCTTGGCTTAACTCTAGTTTAGTAAAAACTTTTTAATTTTTTTGAAATTTGGCATCAATTTTGTTGACGCCCATAATGGCCCGTTTTGGCCTTTTTGGGGGTTTTATAAAAAATCTGGGTCCAAAAAATCGATAATTTGTCTATAACTTCCGAACCGTGACCACTTACCCCACTGTATGTATAGGTATTTTCATAAGCTTTCCAACGATGCCTATATTGTCTATATCGGGTAATTGGATCCAAGTCTAGTCGGGATCTGGAACCCGGACTTTGGGGTCAAAGATCTGGGGCCCCGGGTCCCCCAAGAAAAAAATAGTTTCCCGGGATCGGGGTAAAAATACCTACCACTGGAAAACATTTCGAAAAACCGAATAGTTTCTACTAAACTAGAGATGTTCCAAGTCTTTGAGTTTTAATCAATATTTGGAGGTCAAAGTTGTAATCGAGAAACTAAAGTTTTAGAGGACTATTGAAGCCAAAGGCCTGCAGAGAACCATCCAAACACACATGTTGTATGTCATTCATTTAGAATATTTCTCTCTTAGGTAACGATGGAATAGGTATGAGAGAGTGAAAGTATCAAGTATCAAAAATACTTGTATCACCACACGCATAACAAACAGATATATCGGTATTCTTATTACCTGCGCTTGAATATGTGGAGAGCTGATGCTGCAAGCACATAGAATAAAGAGCGAAATAAGCAATAAAGAGAAAGCACTACATTTATTTAAGAAAACATAAACATAACCGCATCAACGCAAAGCTTTCGATCTGGAATCTATATCTATAAAAGAGGAAAATGTTTGTATGTTTGTTTGTTTGTAATTTATGGACTCGAAAACCGCTGATCAGATTTACCTGAAAATTGCCATGTATACTGCAACATCGCCTTAAAGCAACATAGGCTATATACATTTTTGAAATTCCACTTGGAACTGGAGATATAGCGTCAGAATTGAAGGTACCTCCCAAAAATTTAGATTTTATATGCACATATCTATTGATCGATTACAGATACAGTGTCCAAATTTGGAATGCGTAACGGAATTAAGAACAAAAATAAATTTGTCAAATTATATAGAAATCGGTTCAGATTTGGATATAGCTCCCATATATATTTTCGACCGATTTCGTTCATTTGATGCCTCAAACACGATATGAATGTTCGATTCCAATGAAATTTGAAATATGTGACGGGATTTGATCCGAAAATAAATTTGTCAAATTATATTCAAATCGGTTCGGATTTGGATATAAGTCCCATATATATTTTCGGCCGATTTCAAGCATTGGATGCACCAAACACGCTATGTATCCCAAATTTCAATGAAATTTGAAACGTGTAATGGATTTTATGTTTAAAATTGACTTCCCAAGTTATATTGAAATCGGTTCAGATTTGGATATATCTTCCATATATATTTTCGACCGATTCGTTCATGAGGCATCAACTCAAACACGATATGAATGTTCGATTCCAATGAAATTTGGAATGTTTAACGGGATTTGAACCGAAAATACATTTGTCAAATTATATTGAAATCGGTTCAGATTTGGATATAGCTCCCATATACATTTTCGGCCGACTTCATGTATTTGGTGCTCCAAACACTATATGTATGTCCAATTTTAATGAAATTTAAAATATGTAACGAAATTGGGAGCAAAAATTAATTTGTCAAATTAAATTAAATGTGATAAATTAATTGGAAATTAGTTAAGATTTGGATATAGCTCCCATATATATATTCTCGGCCGATTTCACATATTTGACGCACCAATTTCAATGAAATATGAAAGTTGTGGCGGAATTTGGTGTAGAAGTAAATTTTTT